>NW_019213949.1:237243-394011 GCF_002532875.2 Varroa jacobsoni | reverse complement strand
AACGTTTTTCGACTGTCAGGATAAGAGGTGGATACTCCCTCTGTGCTTGAACGTCCACTTTAGTAGCTTAGGGTTCTTTTCACGCACGGCCATTTTTCTAGGGACGACTAACGTGATCGCCCACAGCTGTTATGGCCACACGGAACACTTCCTCTCGTATAGCGTTATACTCTGTATAACGCTATACGAGAGGAAGTGTTCCATATGTTTCTAGTAATTGTCACTGGCCAGCCACTTCGTTCGACACTTGAAGTATGTATAATATCCATGCAGTTCTGAAGATGAATGGATACTGTTGATCGGCAATGGAAAATCGAAAGGTCTGTTTGTGTCTTTGCCTATTGCGTATTGTCACTTTACCTTAGTCGATATATGAAGAATTGTATCACCTTTGGGTTTTAGCAGATGAATTATAAATAAACAAAGTTCGTGCACTGAAGATAAGCCGTCAGGCAAACCTAGCCATTTCCCTTTTGATGTGATAGATATTGATTTATTAATCGTGACGTTTTGCTAAACCGTTCCGCGTAAGGGCACCTTTTATAAAATCATTTTGTGCCGCCGAAAGTATGTCTGACTATACACCATCGCACAATGCTGCAGACCTTCTATAAGGACGAAAGAAATATTATTGCGTGGGTTTTCGTCTGTAGCTACTTGCCCACATCGATTTTGAAGACCCTCCTAAAGCGAGACACATGCACTTAATTGTTTTTTACGATGTTTATCGAGCAATAGTTTCTGAATATTATGCTCATTGGCGTCTGTTTGCGATGAACAGTTCCAGGTATCCAAGCAACTTTCTCGTAATATTTGAAATTTAGATTTAATGGGAAGATATATGAAGATAACGAACGGAGAGGTCGAATACAAGTTAGTCACTTAAAAAATTTCCGTATGTATAGACAGACTGTTAACATTTGACCGTTGGGATACAGCTTATGTGAAAAGCAACGATTTTGTTTGCACCATAAGGGTTTTTAGGCTAAGCAAAGTTCGAGGTGAGACAAATAAAGCCTTACGCTGTGACCCTTTTGCTTTGGTACTTGAAGCTGATCTGTTTTAATGTAATGTACAAATGTCATTAAGCCTCGTATTCTAGTTTTTGTTCTCACGCAGCTTGTTCTCCTCCATGTAGCTACTGATAATTTTATCGCGTACTCTACTTACATTCCCTTCCAGGTAAAATTGCCTTAAAACCACCTATACCCATAAAGCCAAAGTTACTTAGAAATACCACAAACAAGAACACGGGAGGTTCGTTTAACCACAACGGTGCGCCGAAGCCCAACATAGATTCAGGTACCATAGACATTAAAAGTAGCACCAAAAAACCGGCTAAGCATGAGCTAGCTGAGCCTCCGAAAGAGAGAGGAATTATGGAGTTGAAGACTTCAACAGATCAAATGAAATGGTCACGATTCAAAGACACCCAGGCGGAAGCTTTCACAGGCGCCAAGAACAGCATTACCGCTAATGAAGGGGAACACGAGGCCAAGCAGAATGAAGACGAAGAACCGACCTATCCCTGTATTTGTGAGTATATTGAAGAAAACGGCCGATCTCAAGCTTCTAACGACGATCAGATACCTTCTTTGGCAGCGCTTAGACTATTCTGGATGAAAAAATCGATGGAAGGAATCGATCTGCTAATGAGATACAAAGTGGGGTAAGTTAGCAGATTAGTTATCTTAAATTTCAAATGCTGTAGTGAAACTCAGAATCGGCTGCTGCATAAATGGGTGCTGAAAAACATTTTCGATGGTGTGCAGATAAGTGTTAATGGGCCGTTTAGCGTATGGATTTAAAAAAAAATTACGATTTAGAGATAAAAATTCCAAACGTATTTGGGCTAATTGAAAATATAAACTAAGCCGGCATATTCGAGCAGCATAGCCGTTGCTGTTGACTCCGTGTCCCTTCGAGTAAAAGTGACAGGTCTAGGATTAGAACATGCTTGCTTAATAAGGCACTGTAAACCGTTAAGTCTTCAGATTTCAAAAATCTTTCGCATATTCCTTCGAAGTGGCGTTATTTCCCTGGAAAATTAACTAGTATTTCATTAGTGTTCGATTTGTATTAGATTATATTATATGATATTTACTTAAGCAAGTATTAGTATAGTTCTTGTATAATGAATGGATTTTCAGTCAGGGAACGCATAGCACACATGTAGAAGTGCATCCCAGATGACTTTTCTAAACCGTTACGTTTAAGCTGTACAGGGTTTGTTCTAAAATATATAAGGCCAGAAATTGCCGAAGAAACTAACGGAAGACCTTTGCTTACATGCTAAGCGTCCGGGTGTCATCGAACAGGTTATCGGCCTTGAAAGCGTCTGCTTATATAGCGTTGGTCATCAGTTGTAGTCCATCATAGTTTTCCATAATTACGGCTTCATGTGTATTTCTAGAATGATGACTTATACGAATCTAAAAAATCTAAATATAACCCGGCCCTTAAAGACCCAGTATGCCAGGATACTTTTTCGTCCATTTTTCCCTTACTCGTATCAATCAGTTAAATCTGTGACCGCTTCAACATATACACTACTGTACGTTGTTCGAAACTGCTTGAAGGGTTCTCGTTTTGGGCGGGACTGGTTGGGTCGTAGCGACTGTCGCGGCCAACCGACCACAGTTTTCCTGGCCAGTGGTGCTATCCCTCCTATTGGTGACTTTTTGCACGGAGGAACGTTAGCCCAATGGGTTCGGGTCTTTTCGATGTGTCGCATTGACGTACGCAGCAGTGTGTACCGATGTGCGATACAGCTGGCTCGCGAGGCCACAAAGTATCTCAGTAGAAAAGTGTAAGAGGGTGAGGAGTTGTTGCCTTAGAGAAAGGTTTTATTTTTGAAGCTTTAGCAGCGGCTCCAGCAGCAAGAACCTTCTCGCGATCTACTGCATAGACGCCTGCCTGCCTGCCTGCCTGCCTGTCTGCGGTAGGCAGGAGAGAGTCTGAATGTTTGGGCTTCCTACTTGTAACTAACTTCCTGAAAGAAGTCCGCTGAAGCTGACGCCATTAGGCCATGACCGGCTTCGTCTTCCGTACCCTGGTAAGCAGACTCCGGAATTCAGGCAGTTTTTCAATTTCACATAGATTGGAGCTTGAGTCTCACTTTCTAATCATTTTAGTGGTTGTGAGAAAAACGTTTGATTGATGTAGGCTGCTCACAACGAAGGACCGGCATGCTGTCGCTTCGCCCAAGAAGGCATACGCGCAGTGAACTGTGTAAATAGGAGCCGACGATACGACGACATCTGTGATTCTTGTTGAAGTGCTCACTGTGATGTATGTCAAGTCGAAAATAATATTTTTTAATGTTCGAAAAAAGAATGCCAGAAACTCCTTAGATGACCCTGTACTGTATAATTTGGATAGAAGAGAGATTAAGTAATGATTGTAGCTACGTTAAGGACTTGTGCTTCGATAGTTTTGCTTCATGTTTTAGCACGACCCCTTTATCGTAGGCTAACGAATTCGTAATTTTCTAGCCAATTCGTTAAAAAACGCTGAATCTTAATTTCGAAAGCTAAGGGTGCAAGGCAGATGTGTAGTTGAGGATGGCCGCCTTGAACTTTGGTGCTTAATTTGGTGACATCTTAGTATTCCCTGACTGAGTGTCATAAGCAGTCCTTATAGGTTGAATATAAGTGTTGCATGTGGAACTCTATTTCTCTAGGTAACAAGCGAGATTAAGGAGAACTAAGGCACTTTTTCACGACAGGTATATAAAATGAAGATGGACCAGATCGCGGTCGTGCGTGGCCAACAGCGGTCAAACAAATAATATAGTAAATAAAAGATAGTGATGCATTTCGTTCAGTTGTTTCGCTAAACTTAAGAATCTTCAAATGCGAATTTCTAACATGCTTCGGTTCTTAAATGAAGGGACGGTGCTATTGGGCACTAGAAAGGGAAAGCATCAAATGCTATATACGTAACTATACCGTGTAACCTACATCCCTGATATCGGTTTTTGGAAAAACTGTTTTTTGTGAGTCAATCTGTCCTATTGTAGCTCCAATCAGATCAACAGAGAGTGCTTGGTATATTCAACTAAGGAACGCTTATATGAGTCCGGCCAATTTTTGTTTTGTCTTACTAATAACGACCGATTATATAGGGTTGAAATAATCAGAAATGCGAGCGCATGCTAAATATTTACCACTAAAAAACAATATTGTGTAGTTTTCATTTCACGAGACAATATTACGTATTATTCTAGGGCACGTATTCGTTACTGGTCAACGTAGATTGCTATAACAATCGAGTGCCTATGTAATTAATATTATCATGACTGCTCTAAATTGTTCAGTTGTCCCTGAATAGTTAGTATCAATGGCGAGCTAGTTCAGACGGCTTCGAGTCTCGACAGGCGCTTTCAGATAAACTTGTCGATTTTCTAGCGGTTGGGTCTCACGGTCAATGATTAGGTGGCATAGAGACTATGAAACAGCACAGGCCAAAGTGAACGGAGGCGAACCGTTTCGCGACGACCTCAAGACCTTTTTCATTTACTGGGTCAGATTGTCACTTGATCTCTTCAATTGTACCAGTGGCCGAGATGGGCTGTTTACTTTGCTCAGTGTTATATAGAATACGCGCAGCACTATAACGCTGTGTGCATAGGACGGGCTAAGATCCTTCTAGGGATAGGCCCACGCTGTACCAGAGACCGATACAGGAAAAGGCTAGAAAAAGTTCCCTGTTACCGGAACCGTAGAAGAACAATATTGCTTTAGTGATCAACGAAATATAACGATATTCTGCGCTATGAAGGAGAGGAGCGAAATATTGAATGTCTAGATAGAGCTAAGGGTTTAATGTACTAGCAATTTCTAGCACAACTAGTAGGAACGACGCGTCGAACGAAGCTTTTTTCTATGCAGAAGTCTCCATTAATGTTCAGACGCAGTTGAAAATAAAACCATTAGAAACTAATATTGATAAATGGTCTATGTTGATTTCTACCTGATGCACAAACCTGCCTCGGCATTTATATATATATATATAATAATAATCTAAATTTATCACGATAAGTTCATTATAAAGGTGGAACTGTATTTTACGTTGTTCACTGAGTATTGAATTTTATTTCTTTAAACAGCTCATAAACACTACAGATATTAAACACTGATAATATTTTTTTTAACTATAAAGTTTTTTCAATTAACGAGATGGAAACAATGTCGCTTATTTGGCAAAAATTGTTCTTAACTTAATGGGAAAGCGAACAGTTACAAGTTGTTCCGTACAAGGCACGGAGTTTGATTCAATTGTATAATACCACTTCTCAGCCCTTTTGTATCCACTAAACTATCTACTGTCATCGAATCCACCCAATACAGCGTTTAATAAATATAATACTAACACGTAAACCGCGGATGAACTATATTAGAAAAAAACATATCGGATTTCATTTCATAGAGAATTCCTGGTTTGTATAGTTGTTTTGTTGTTCCGTAATTATTTCTGCAGCCGTGATTCCGGCAATTCGTCTGTGGCCAGCAGTTCCAGCTGCGCTTCATCTGGGTCGAGTTGCTGCGCGCCTTCCCAGCATCTCGAATCGCTTCAACTTGCATCCCATCTACCTCCCAATAGAACTGGTAAGCACGGGAGACCGTTTCGGCCCCCCGTCAGTCCAAGTCCGATGCAAGAACCCTCCAAGGGCGCTTCACTGGATTCAAACCCTATCACAAGTCCTGCCGCGTCCTCTGACGACGACCCGGCATTTCCTACGAATTCCCTACCGCGCCGGCCTTTAACAGGAGCCACCAGAGTCGATACCCTTGAGCGGAACCGCATAGAGGCCATAGACGAAGAACATAAATACGAAACGCTCGATCACGGCGCCAGGTACAGAAAACTGCGTTCGGTGACTCGCAGTGGATAGGGCCGTTTCTAACTGAACAATTTTATTGGAAGTCGTCCAGTATTCCCAAAATTAAATTACATTTACTTGTTTGCGATAACGAGGCTGAATATGATGTTGCAGTTCAACGTTTATCTTACATAACTAAAAAGTCAAAGATGATGGAAATGCCGTTTACATTATTCGCTCATGGAATAGCTATGGAATGCTACCGTCACTATATATAGCTTTTTTTTTTTGAGTTTTCTGCTTTTTTTGCCGTTACTTTGAGACAAGTCGCTGTTGTTGTGTTGTGTCATAGGCCAGGGTACTATTCTGAAGACGAAGGTGTCTGCTGCACGAACATACATTCGCAGTTGGCAAAAAAGGCCAAAGAGTTGGTGCGACCATACCAAAAGGGTGACCACCCCAAAGATCGGCCTCCCATTCCTGCCAAGCCCCCGCGGCCCAGCCTCTCCAGGTCGAACCGACTTCCTTCAAGTAAGTTACGTCTCGCACTAGCAAATCAATGAACAATGCCTATCGATAGTTAACATCAAAGTTGCACAAAAATAATGTATCATTCAAACCAAAAATAATCCACGACCATGATAATCTAATAGCACATGTTGGGCTGCAAGGAGTCGGACTGAGACGCCAAAATTTGGGTCACAAGGTACATGTCTAACCTTTATTCCAGTGCCCAACATGATCGTATGCATTTTAGTACGGCTTGTTATGGACACATCACACCGTTATAAAGTATAACATTGCAGTAGATCGCGTATGTAATAAAGCTACTTAACGGTATATCTAGTTCGTGCTAATACCGTTCCTTATGGTTAATTCAACCGCACATGTTACCATATAATTAATACATCGTCAAAAAAAAACCAACATCAAAATCAGTAACCTGTCCTTGAGATAAAAATACGACGGCAAGCTAAATCAATTAGCAATGCCTGCAATCACCTTAATCGCGTGCATCATCTTAATCCTGCCGTCTGTTTGCTACTAACACGACGCCCCAAGCACTCGATGCTCCTCTTACTGTGTGACCCGGGGTCTGCATCTTCCATCGATACGTGATCTGACACTGATTTATTGTTTTGAAAAAACAGGTGAGTGTCTGTTAGATTTTGATTAGTGTTCCCTAAATTTCTTTTTTTGGTAACATTTTATGTTGCTTAGAATACGTAACATAAGACGAACCAGTGGCAAGTTAAATAAATTCAAGCCAGTTTCACAAGACTGATAACTACATTCTGTGGATTTTGTACTTTCTAATCCTATTGATTTTTGACGCTTGATTAGTGCCGGGGATTCGGTGTCGCTAGCGTCGCTTGCATGCATTGCCTCAACGGTTCTGAACGCAGGAAGCAAGCGAGAATGGCCGTTTTCTTCTGACCGTATCTAGACTATAACAGCTCGACCTCACTGTGCACAATAGGGGCTAATAATTACTTTAACCAAAGAGCCATTGCGGGGCGCCTTTCTGCTTTTTTGTTGTCTCGTTCATTGTGGCTTCATTACAGCGAGCACGATTGTCTCGGTGCAATTTGCAGATGAAGGAATCAGTGATAAAGAATCAAACTATAACGAAAACCTAGATCTCCTCCAGGAAGTGAAGGCCGCCGCCCAAACAGGTGAATCAAAACTGTTTATTAGTTTACCTGTTATATAGGGAAGGTCGATTTTGGTTTTCTATGCTGTCCAAGTACTAACCAAGGCGATTATCTACCAATGGATAAGTCATATAACTGATGGTCTCATCGTTTATGTAAAATTAGCCGCTCATTCCCTACATCAACTTTATTTACCTAGTATTAATTTAAATAAATATTAAAAAAAAAATATATTTATTTTATTGCAGCCGGCTACGAACCAATCGATACCAGCCGAGGCATAGTTCCCCCGATACCCGGTGTGCCTACTTCGGGCCCACTCATGAAAAAAGACAAAGACCGTAAGGTTGTTTCTAGATTTGAAGATTCCATGGAGGCAGAACGGAGAGAGTTTTGGCCAGTTCTCGCAACACAGACGTCTATCGACCTAAAAGGTGGCAAGCCTCGAACACAGGCACCCAATGACGCGGAGGCTATGCCAATTGAAGTCAAGGTCGCTTCTTCAAAAATAAGCTATGAGAACGTTAAAGCTGTGAAGGGTGGCCTAGTTGTAGCTCCCACCATGCCTAATGAAAAGAGAGGACTCATGCAGCGTGTCAAAAGTATCAAAATGGAGAATCCATTCAAAAAGGGCGACGGCGATGAAGATGGTGGAGCCGATTCTAGTGAGAAAAAGCCTGGACTTATGGGCAAAATGTTCAAACGAGAAAAGGAAGCTGGCGGTGAAGAATCCGAAGACAAAAAATCATTTTCGGATACGTTTAGTAAAGTTTTTCATCGTGAAAAGAAGGCCGACGCTGATATTGATCCTAACGTTTTTCAGGAGGAAAAAATAACACTATCGGATAAGCTGGGCAAGATGTTTAACAAGGAAGCTAAAGAATCAAAAGATCCATCTTCCGAAGGAGGCGAGAAGAAATCCTCCTTTATATCGAAAGTATTTAGCAAAGAATCAAAAGAACTTAAAGTTCCTACCGGAAGCGTTGACAGCGAAAAGAAACCCACATTAATAAATAAAATGTTCTCGAAAGAAGCGAAAGAAGAAAAGGAGCTTTGTGGGAAGGAAGAAGGCGCAGAAAAGAAACCTTTGTTCCCAAAAATGTTTACCAAGGAGTCAAAAGAAGCCAGGAGCGGTCTGGAAGGTGAAGACGAGCATAAACAGTCATTAATTAGTTGGGTGTTTTCGCGTGCCGCCAAGGACGGCGAACAATCTAATGAAGGCGAGGAAGATCAGGAGAAAAAAACGTTTTCCGAGATGATGGGTGATTTTACGGGTAAAGTGTTTACAAAGACGAGCAAGGAAGAGGGCGATCACGCTAAGAACCACGGCCAACAACAAGGCGAGAAAAAGACTTTCATCGATAAATACTTCCCTACCGAAAAACCAATAATTCAGCAAGTAGTTCTCACCGAAGAAATGGAGCCCGATCTCAAGAAGAGACGCATGGGCAGAATTACGAGCTTTCAATATACAAAAGAAACCGAAGGAGACACAGAATCGCCGGCTAAGAAGATGCTCATAGAAAATCTGGATAGGATTACCACTAAAGTTAAAAAAGTCCAAGAAATGATGCCCAAGGCGATAGCTAGCAAAACCGAAAGCGGCCCTAAATCCGAAAATGGTTCGCCTGAAATGGACGACAACAAGGAAAGCAAAAATACTAAACATGATTACGAGATCACAACCCAAATCGTCTTTACTAAAGACCTGCCGTCCGGGATTCACAAGCAAACAAAAACAGAATCGGAAAGCGGCAATCTTCCCAATCGCGAAGATCTGCATATCACCTCCGTTATTATGCCTGTTCTTGCCGAGTCAACAGGGGATAACAAGTCGGCCACTGATAAGACTACCTTCTTTGCTAAAATTGGCGATAGTGAAATTGAGGTAAAGGAAGACCACTACGGGAGAATACAGGTGGGTGAACGAAAGGAGCCAATTTATGCACGCCCATTTAAGATGCTCAAAAGAAGTCTCCAAGATCTCTCAAAATCAACGCCTTCCCTGTCAGCTCGTGAAGAGTCTATTCAGTACATGGACGCCAGCGAAGTCGCCGAAGAAGTAAAGGAAGAACCAGTCAACCATCATTACGACGAACTCGGCGAGCCGGGAAAGAAACAGCTGCTCGTGAAAGAATTTAAGGTGAGGGGCATTCGCGGCAGCCCCAAGGTGATCAAGATTGAAACCCAGCTTGTCAAAGGCAAAAGTACCAGTGCCCTCAACGAGCCAGCTACGATAACGACGATAAAGACAGTCGAAAAACAAAAACCCCCGGTGCCACCCAGGCCCCGACCGACAACTCCTACAATTATCGGTGAGTTTCTAATGAATTTGTTCAGCTTGATGAATTGTTTACTTGCGACAGATTTCTAGCCTTTTATTTCTAGCCAATTGTTTCATACTTGTTAAAATAATTATGTACTTTAGGGACCCTCAAAAAACGCAAAGACTCTATGAATAAGTGCCACCTTTCAATGTGTTTCGGCAATATATTCATATATATGAATTCAGTGTTTGGTGCATCGGCACTTTTGTGCCTGTTCCAAGTTACGAACTTTCTAACCATTGTAACTACAGGCAAACCATCTTCGCCACCTACAACGCCTATATCTTTAGCCATGGAGGCTACTCCTTTGGCTCGGGCTGAGTGCTCGTCAATAGATGGTACAAGTGTTCCGAGCACCAGAGCGACAACACCATCGTCACTGATTTGCGAAGGCGGGTCAGGCAAAAAAATCCCGCCCGCACGTCCGCCCCCACCGCGCATTGCCACGGTGACCACTAAAGTCACCCCGACGGCCATCACAACGACGACGGTATCATCTGATACAAGACCACAGACCACAACATTTAAAAAGCCTCCAAAACCACAAAGGCCGCCACCCCCAAAAGTTTCCGTTACGTAAGTAACCAATGAAGCTACTTGGAAGAAAGCCGATTTGAATGCAGATAATGAAGAGTAAACTCTTCAGTGTTCCCGACTTTTCAAGCCAACTCAGTATTTCACGAATCTTGGTGCAAATAGCAAAATCGAACATTTCAATATGAATTGTCTCCTTGAATTTTTTTTTCTTAATTTCAGGAAAACTGTTACCAAAATGCCAATCGTTAGCGGCAGCGATAAATACTCTGTTTATTGTCAAACAGATGTTAATCTTAGTACGGATTTACTGGCGCGCATCGAGCGAGTTGTATCTTCCGGGGGCGGAGTTTATGAAGGTGCACCGTATAAACTTGCGCGGTCGCGATCTGGATCTTTCGAGAACGTCCACAGTGCATCACCTTCATGCCTTCCCACATTCGCAAACAAGCCGACCAGTTCATTGTTCCTGACCACTTTGTAAGTTAGGCCGAGGCACTTTTAGCTTAATTAAAATTGCCTTGGCCTATTATTAATTCAACGGCGAATTAAAAATTCGTAATGCCCTTCTTTGCCAACACGAATCGTTTTCTTGTATAGTCCTATTTTAGCACAACAACGATTAACTGAAATTACGCATTTCATTTGCCTAAGGCATGCATTTCGTTAGCGCTGAATTCTTATTTGGGATACATGAAATGTTCGACTTTCAGCTATGACGAACCTGTATGCCTTCGCAAAGGTGCATCGTTGAACGAGAGCGACCTCTCAAAACGTATCTCCAGTCTACAAGTAAGCGACACTCGTCTTTAAAATAACCTAATGGTCGTGACCTATAGTTCTTGATTAAAAGCTCTTTAACGTATGTACATGTTTAGATTTATTATGTCTCGCTTGAGTATTCATCTTACCGCGGTTTGGCTTGAGCTCAATCTGCAGCTAACTAATATGTGCCTGAACTCGAGTGCTTAATATGCGCGTTAAGTTCAGTAAAGCAATTGACAAACAATGGCTGTCGACGTGATTTCTCCAGTAATTTTGCTCAAAGATAGTTCGGCTTGAAGATAGTTGCTTGAAGATAGTGGCTGTCGGCAATCTACCCCCACTATCCAATACAAATCTCCTCTAAATACAAATCTCCTGCGTGTCTCCTCCGATTCCGGATCAGATCAGTGATATTAATTTCGATTTTGGCCAAAATATATTAAATGAACTGACCAATCTACTTACATTACGCGCAAATAAGGTCTGATCCGCGATTTGTAGCTTTGCAAGTCGGCGTGTCATTGGAACTGCTAGAAGTATATTAGATATCTGAAAATTGGCTGTTCGAGAGTCATTGATAAGTCCAACTTAAATAAAGGGCAATCCTTCAGAGTCACGTAGCCATTCTCTGAAGACTTAGCCACGCTCTGAAGAGGTACTACTCCTGGGGTCGACCAGGACGTCAGGACATAGCAAGCGATTCGGTTCGACTCTGAATCCGTTGAGGGACGCAGGAGACAAAAAAAGGAGCACTCACGACACCCAGCCACGCCTCGCTATTAATCTCTTATATATCAAGACAGTCCTGTTCTTACTACGTTTCACTAAATAAATAATCATCTCATTGCTATTACTGTTGTTATTACCCAATTTGACGATCACTCGGAAAGACATGAACCGAGGCTTGTGGTGAACGCGCCTCCGTCACTGTCTTGGTGCATGCTTACACTACAAAGATATCCGAAGGGGTCACATCTAAATCGATTACCTCTTTTTTTAGCAAAAATCCTATTGTAAGCCCTATTCCGGGGACCAGCTTGGGTCTCCACAATTAAACCTGATTAAACATATACGCCTTAGAAAAATTAAACATGATCAAATTCATTCCCGAAAAAATCGTTCTTATTTGGTTCTGGCAATCGATTATTGAAGACCATAGACGGACCCTCCAGATGAAAATAAATCAGTTTACCTGTCTGACCAAAGACCACACTTGTTAAACATATCGAAGGAGGTATCGATTCAGGCGTGTTCGCAGGATGTCAGCAGAACGAGAAATCTGTTGTTTTTTTTTTGTCCCATGCTTGGCGACGAAGTGGGTCAGCGGTCGTTGAGCAAGTGTCTACTTGCTGCTTCTCCGTTGACGGCCAGTCGTTCAACTTTGACCCGTGTGCTCGTTTAGCCTCTGTCTCATGAACTACCGCTCTGCTACTGTAAATAGAGCCGAAATTTCGTGTGTCCTGACGTTCGCATTGGTTGCTATTGCTGTTGGCTCTGTGGCCGCTTTCGTCATTTCAGTCCTTCCGGCGGTCGCTGGTCAAACAGGGCGGTACCCCGCTTCAGGCCGCTGTAGCCCTGGCCGTCGTCCTCTTCTGGATCTACTGTCCTTTCTTCTTGCTTTCGTTCCAATCGCTCTGCTGCATCGCCATTTTATTCCTAGTATTTTTCAAGTAACAGGCCACGTGTGGGACAATAAATGTCCGGATGAACACAGCACGTCTGTTGAATCTAGACATTGTTTCTTCCTTATTTTTTAAAACTTTCTTAAATGAGCCGCTGCAATTCTGACTGTTGTAGGACGATTACGAATATCAGATTGCGGCAATGAAGAGGTAAAGAAAACTTCAACATCTCATTTCTATTGCAACAATACGTGAAGTGAAAACCTAGGAAGCATCCTATTCTAAATTGACAATGATAGGCCAGTGATTTGTTTCGGTTTGTTGATAAGCGTTGTTGACCTTTCGGATAGCCATCGGCAGGCCAAGCATCTAATGTGAATACACACGACTTTATTCAATGCAAAGCAAAATTTATTAAAAAAACAACGCAACTGTAATTGCCAATTGAGCGAGTTTGATGAAAGCAATAAAACAAAATATATACCGCTATCATCAGTGGCGAAAGTGTAAATGACTGCGTCTTAATTGGAAACCTATATTTGTACCTATTATTATTATTATTATTATTTGATATCTATATATGTTTTATTTTGCAAGCGATGTTATCTTAAGCATAAGAGAGGCTTAACCTCAAGCCTTCTTTATCAAACGGTCCTTTTTTGCCCACGTTGGAGTTATCATTCTAACTTCCACCAGTATTTATTTGTCATGTTGAAATGAACACTGACAGTTTCTACACATTATTTTTTGAGCTTATTCAATGGCACAACAGAAGGACGATCTCTTGCAGCTGTAGTTCTATTTTCTTTTTTACTTTAAACAAATTGAGTCCGGCCAAAATTGATCAGCATATGCGAAGAACGATAGGCAAAGCAGAGAAAACTGTCCTTTCTATGCGTTGCAAACGTCTTCACATTTGCACTGGTGCCATTGATTAACGTAGAACGATTACCCCTAATCGACGGAATCCTCTAATTGTCTTGGCTGTATCGGCTATTATCTCTGTGGCCGGTTTGTAATAAACAGATCGCCGAACAGGAAGAACTGCCACCATTAATCCCTCCTAAGCTCGGCTCCAGTTGCTGTAGTGGCCTTGGGACTTTACAGCGGAGCCGTATGAGCGAAACTGACGCCGACTCTGGAGATTCGGTCTATTACGACTGTACTAGGCCGGATGAGTACCGATCGGTAACGTTTGCCGCTGAGGAAGATGTTCGATATTATGATCGAGTCACCGACGAGAGCCGAAGTAACTCTCTGTCCCAAAACACTCCGTCATTTTCCGTGGCAACTAATGAGGCCAATCCGAACGGTAAGTTAAATACAAGAGCACCGATTTTGCAACGCGTTATGTAACGAAGATGATAGCGATCATGTGGTCCACATGTGGGTGTCTGTGAATGTATTTATAACTTTGCTTTTTTATTACAGGGGAAAAATTCGTTTAGAAAGGATTCTAGGCGAAGCTTAATTCAATCGCTAAAATTAGCACTTACAGGGGCTGCATTTATATCAGTTAGCTAGAACTTACTGACTTAATTCAGCTGAGTTGATATTTCAAAGTTCGTATATTCATTTTCATTGACTATCTAGACAGTTTGCCTGAAAAATCTGACTGCTTAATCACAAAGCAAAGCACTCTAAAGTCGTCTCATCAAAGAGATCCCAGCTTGGATTCGGATTCTGACTGGTCGGATGGGCCTATTCCGCGGCCAAAGCCGTCCCCTTCAATCCTGCTCAAGAAAAGGCCGCTCTCAACCCGTACGCAACGAGATCCCGATAGCTCCTCAACGGACACCGATAACCATGAACCTGTGCCTCATTCTCATCCAAGAAAGAGGATCGTCAAGTGAGTCTCAAAAGTACAAACTAAAACTTAAATAGGGAACAATTATATTCTTCCCGTTGTTTTATCTGTGCCTGCATAGCCTTCGATCGATATAGGCATGTATGAGCCATGACGAAGACTTTGTACATTCGGAAGTTCGTATGTAAATTTCAGAATAGGTGGTTTATACAATACATAAGTTTGATTAGGCGGAACACCATCCATCTGACTACTGAAAGTGTCCTTCTATAAAAGTATTTTGGTGATATCTAGATATTCTTTTCGCAATAACAACTCTTTCAAACGCAATAAGAAAGATCTTTACTCTCAGGCAAACCGCAGAGGCCATAAAGATTTGGGATTTTCTTTTAATAGTTTATTATTTTGTTTGCGGTCGCTGAATGTTATGCGCGGCTCGCCATCGGTAAATATTGCTATGGCGCGTTGGCCCAAGGAACACATGGGTGTTTTATCTTACCTTAGGCCCATTAAAAGTTTCGGTTGAACAAAGAAAACCCTACGCTGAAACTTTCATAGATTAATACTTACCTTACCTTAGTGTGTACTCGTGAATTTGTTTATTCGTGAAATGCATAGGATTTGGAACTAATACGATTTAAAGACTTGATTCTGTCTAGAAGGCGTCTAGCCTCAATGTGCTTACGTCATTTCTGTCCCGGAACAGTTCCATGAGGTACCACGATTACCTAATGCAACAAGAATAGGGTCATTAGGCAGTATACTAGTCCTACGCTAAAAGCAGAAAAAAAGTGTTTAAATGTGATACCTGCTCGCCCCAATGATGACGCAGTCCATCTGGTACCTATCTATCTAAACTTTCGGTGAGGTAGTCTAGCTTTAAAACCGCGCATTCATAAACGCCCTTCACTTCATGCTGAAATAGGTTAGTCTTCGGACGTCGTTACTTCTCGAGTTGGAATATAGTAAATTCGGGGTTTTCACCAATAAAAAAAGACGTAGTGTTTTACCCAAATTCTGGAAACAATTTTATTATGTAATCGCCATGGCTTATCATCTTTTCACATCTTTCGACCAGTTTCTTTATTCCGTATAGCCAAAAAATTTTAAACTGAGTATAGCAAGGCTTTGAGACACCACTTCGCCTAACCAGTGATAATTCTCTAAATAATATAAATCTGTCATTATGGCTGCATGATGGTCGTCGCCAGGCGAGATGTGGAGCCTCTATGCCTTGTTCTCTTATGAATTTATTCAGTGTATGACACATACAGGCTTCTAAATTTTAATAGAATTACATAAATTCAAGGTTCCGGACGATGATTGGATGCTCGCAGCCTATTTTTCCCAGCTAGTTAATGGCTGTTCGCCATTTGGGGTACTTATTGCCTCGAATGTTCGGTTACAATGAGATACATTCTCCAGGTCTGATATTTCATCTTTGAATTAGGCGAACCTTTTTTAACAGTGTTCACAGTTATAGGGTTACCGCTGTATAGGGCACAAAGTTAGTAGCTTGCTTCGAATGGATTTCGACCTCGATAGAAACTAAAGTGAAGCCGGCATCAAAAATGCATTTCTTTCACCTTGAAGGAGGACTTGAACTCGACCTAAAATTTAGTTTACTGCCCAACGAAATAACAAGGACTTACAAAAGCAAGAACGAGAACATTTTCGCATGGTGTATTTGAGTAAACGACAGGCGCACGGAAAAACGAGCCGCCGTTAATTTATGTCCTAATCTAGTAAATATTTTAAGTTAGTACGAACAGCGGTAAACTGTAGACTGTCGCCGAATATACCATACGTATACATATTGTTTGCCGACGAAACAACGTATTACTTACATAACTTAGACTGCAGATATTGAAGTCACGCGTTCTTTCATCGATACCAGTTTTTCCACAAGGCAGCATTATATACTGCAACACAATTTAACGGCATCAATTGAGCTCCAAAATATGGCATCTATAAGACAATGTATGATGCCTAGGGTTAACATTTGGAACTAGGGATCTTTTCCGGGGGCACGGTTTTTGGGTTAAACGTACCGCATTCATGGTGCACCCGAATATGATCGCATATGTTATCCCACTTAATCATAGAACAATCAAATATTCCATAATGTATGAATCAAAATATTCAAGTCCTTAATACAGTGGGACGTATTCCTTAACCGTCCAAGGCCCCGGGTTTGATATTAGTAAAATACATAGCGTAACACCTTGCCGTGAAGCGTAAATGCAAACGAAAACGCTGGTTACTTCAAAACTATTTAACTATTCTACGGCAGAATATCGATGGCAAAGGGACAGTAGGTAATGAAGGAACGAGCCTGTCTCAGCTTTGAACAACTTAAATCATTCGCTGACTATATTGAATTTATTAAAACGACAAAAGACGTTAAAAGTAATTCGTTCTATAAAAGCTCGGCCATTTTTTAGCGTCTACCAGCAGAAACGTCCAACAATGCAATGTTTAGATAGGTAAACGGTTGCCAGCTACGGGTTCCGATGGTTGATTTTAAACTTTTAGAATCTTTCTCGCTTAAGTGTACATAGCTTACATCGAAAGCAACTTAAATGTTTACACATGCGATATTAAATTTACACTATGATGATTTTCTCCCTCTGAGGTTCGGAGAGCTACAAAACATAGAAAATACATAGCAAAAAAGCGCAGTGTCAGAGTAGTTCACCGAATCAAGCTAGCTCTGCCTTTATCTGGGCTTTTATACCGTTAAATACAATCTCTGACTCAATCGTCTACGAAGCTTCATTAACAATACACTAATGGCCAGCACTGAAGCACGATATTTTAGCCCCGTAGCTCGATATCGCTTTCACTGGCTATCTACAATGTGTGCGGCCCGTAACGATTTATACAGTGCTATACTTGCAATTGCTAAAGATAGCTTACAGTTTATTTTTACCTGTATAGCTTGGCTGATCGCCAAACGGAGGAAGAAATGAGTTGCTTGCACGAGCCTCTGCAATTTTTTTTGTTAGACGTTGTTGCTTTAACAATAGCATAATACTGTAATCCAAAATGATAAGATCACTCAGTGATTTATCGTGTTGCTCGCTCAGCACACATGGAACGGTATTGTCGTTGATTGTTTTGTTGCTGTGTTAAGGGTAAATATGAGATTATAGTTTAATAGTAATACTCGTTAAAGGCGCAAGCGGCACCGCGCTTAGCATCGCCCGTACAATAAAATTTACTAAGCCCCTTTACAATACGCCATTCTTTTGACGTGCATGTTTTGCTGCCCTGCCCTAAGCCGACGCCTTGCTCCCGTCGTTGCTGTGACGTTTGTGTTGGCCCTCGGCGCCCTTTCGAATCGATAAGCGTAAATAGTGACAGGAATGAATCGACTTCATAGAACCGAGTCGACGACTCAGAAACAGATCTTTTTGCTTCAAACGCGCCGTAAGGCGTATAGGTACACATGGCTGAAGCAGGCTTGATACAAGATACGATTGCTGAGGCCGAACTTTAACAGTAGGTCGCCCGGCACTTCTAGTGCCGCGGTTGGCTTTGAAAGCGATGTGAGCTGATGTTGCCTGTGTGTATAGACGCTTGTCTCTGTGTATACGTGTAGACATGTACGTATGTGTGTGTGTGCGTGTGTGTGTTGTATTTCTGGTCAAGGTTGAAGAGGTGGCTAACTAGATTTGTCGATATCAGTGTGAAGTCGTAAATTTGTCCACGATGAAGAATTTGTCGATTCCTGCGTGCCTACTAGCATACAGACGTCTCCGTGCCGCGATTCAAGTAAGGCCAATGGAACGCGCTCTGATGTCTGTGACTAACCCGGCGACTGACAGGGTTTCCCACGCTGCAACCTAGGTGCTATTATTAGGTTTGCGTCAGCTAGTGACAGATCCGACTATGGCTGCGAAGTGACGCTTTGAACTATCAACAACCAAATCAGAAACAGAGAGGTGCGTCAGACTGTGCTGTGGATCGAATATGTGTAGGGTTCCCGATCGTCGAATCGACAGGCCTGTGACATGTGGGCCAAGGGTCAGCTTCCGTTGGCGACGGCTGCGTAGTCGAATGCAAGGATGGAAAGCACACGCACCGAAGTATGTCCTGTCCTTAAATGTGACTGAAATTATTAAAATGTATTTTCCATATATTACTTGCCGTTTCTGGCGTCATTATTTCTGTGATATTCATAGGTGTTGGCGCTAAGTAACAACGAGCTTATAGTATCCAAAAGCAGCAAATTGCTATACCTGAATGACATGATGGCTGAAGAGCCATCATAGAACAACTATCTCGCTATGGGGAAACGCAATTGTTCTTCATCTACTGTTTCTGCATTACTAGTTGGACTTTTGATCTATGCATTTTTTTTTAGCTGCGATGTAATGGCAAACAAGCTTTTCGAATCCAACATTCTTCGTATCTTTCCTACGAACCATCGACAAGACTTATCGTCGAAACACCCATACTAGAGATGTCAATGACAAACGGTCTGAGCCATTATGGGGTAGCTAGCCGATCAAGCAATTTACCACACCGAAAAATCAAACGGTATCGCAGTGCCTATTCTCACTTAACACAAATGCAATATTTATAAAAGTGGTCTTTAATTTACTATATTTAATATGTTACAGGTACAAATGACTCTACATTTATTATAATAATAAAGATACTTGTACTTAATATATTGAGTTCCAAATACAAACTACAGATTGTTCGATGCCCATCTCAACATTCACTTCGATTAGTGTCTACACGGTCTACGCCAGTGTTTATATATTTAATAATGTTCGTTCCTTTGAAGGATTGTTTAACATTTCATCTACCAGGTTTTAGGCGTGAACAATCGTAAATAAATATCTATAGGTAACTATCCTTCAGGACAAATAACACTACCCAAGTATCACCTTGGTAGAACAATAAGGGAAGCTTTTCAATCAACTCACGTTGAAATAGTAAATTTAAAATAAATCACGCATTCAATTAATCGAACTTAAAAGTTGAATGCAATATTTTTTTAATTAAACCGCTAGGCATATTAAATAAATTTGCTAGTTACAAACGTTGTATGAACGTATCGATCGGTGTTTGTACCGTAAATAAACTAAAAGGGTATGGTTTTTAATCTACGAATTGACCTGCTATTTTTCTATCCACTTCGGTAAATACTACTCCTATCAACAGGGTCACCCCAATAAGATTATACGGTAATCAAGTAATCCTGAAGTGGCCCATGACAACGATTAACAGTGACCAAGTGTTGATGTCCGAAACGGAACGACATATTCATCGGAGGCACAATGCCGGCGATACAACTTAATCAGTGTTGGTTTGTTTGTACTATTCCTTCCTACATTTTTTTTCATTGGCGGGACAATGTAGCAGCAATGCTAGACACGTCACCCTACTGGATTTCCAATTTAAGTGTAATGGTAAACTTACAAAATTTTGAATAAACCTAATCAGTGGGTGATGTTGCAGCCGTGGAAATTTTGTCTCGTTATGGTTGTGACTGTGCGGCCTCCATACAAAACTGGCTCCAAAACTCTATAAACATCCACAAAAAAGAAATGTTTTCATTTCTACGCCTTGCACCACTGAATCCGTCCGGTAGCCTATTCCCGGGATCGAACCTGGATTATCTCCATGGCCAAACACGTTGCCGCTGCACTAGCATGGAGACAGATTGTCGATTGATATCTGCTTTCAACGAATACCATTCACTTAAGGCCAATCCCTCTTGTTATAAGCGAAACAAAGCGCAGGGCACACTTTACATAGGTGAGTCTTCGCATAGGGCGAAAGCGTGTCCGATTCTCATGACAGAAATACGACCCATTACCACAATCGCCTTCGACCTCGGTAAGAAACTCGTTTACTCTAGATTGCACGGAAAACGTAATACAACTACTGCACAACTTGTCTTGATCTCAGCTTAGACAACAAAAGCTCCCTGTTGAGTATGGAGCCTTCGGACTAAGCTACCACTAACTGCCCGAATGGTTCGTTTCATTGCTAGATGTGTTCTCAATCTGGACTACGTCAACGTTGACCGCGTCTTCTTAAGTTTTGTTAGTGTTAATGATGTTCTTATCGTGCCGGCCTCGGCCTCCTTGGTTCCTTTTGATTTCTGACATAAACTGAGCTCTTTGTTGTTAGCAGGTTCATTCTGTGTTGCTAAGCTATTTCTATTAAATCTTAATTTTTATTTATTTTTTTTTCGAAAGAAATTGCTCCAGAAAAAAGTCAACTTATAACATATTTATGAGGGTATAAACCAGCATCGGCTTGTAAATGCTTTGTAGGAATGAATATAACTTGAAAAATACTTTTTACACTATTTTTAATTAGAACTTGGACCATTAAAGGTGGAGTGAAACCGCTGTATGGTATACTTAGAATTAACCACATAAAACTGTATAGCCGTGGTGTAGTTGAAGAAATTACGTTTCGATGAAATGAAGTTCGACCGAAGACCGAGTAGTAGTGTCATTGGTTTTAGAGGCAACCCGATGGACTATTTCATAAATCGTAGAAACAAGTGCAAATTAACAAAAACGTCCAGACACTCACAACAGCAACCACGTATTTTGGCGGTTGTTTACGTATTTTGCAAGGAAAATCTATCTGAGATGATGTAATTTGGTTACACCTCGTTTAATCTCGTCTGCAGCAACTGTGCGGCCTCTGAATAAGTTGAACACACCCGCCAAAATTCAAAATCCTCATTCATCGTAAGCCATATCTCAAATCTTACATATTAACGGAGAAAGGCGTGATAGTTTCTAGACACTTGGCGTAAATCCGTTTTAATTGAGTATCGACTACGGTCAGACTTAATAACACTTGAAGTTATTATTCATCAGACAGCAACTATGCTATCTTAAATCTTATCAAACGCGCAAACGTCACGCGCTCAGAAGTTGTCCTAAATATCTATAGTCTTGCCGTTCCAACTATTTAAATTGTTGTCTACGTATGTTAGGCATAAGTATATCGTAAAACATTTATTTAGTCCATGCATAATATTATTTTAACAACTGTATATTGAGAATTAACATAATTTTTCTGTCTCGATATGTCTATCTATCTAAAATATGGAAAATGCTGAAAAGAAGTTCTCAAAAAATGAAATGCGCCACTAACTTAATTGTCACAATGTGCTTACAGGCGGTCTCCAATCCACTCGACGAACGAGCCGAGAATCCCTGAAGGGTTCAAGCGTTACCAGGTCTCTGATTCAGATGAAGATACGGACGATCTATTGAAGCGTGCCACTGAGGTGCAGGACCAGCTACGAAAACTCCTTTCTTACCGCACTAAACAGCTGCGAGGTATTATGTCGCATAGGGATTGGATAGTCACCGCTTCATCCTGACATAACGACGTCAGGATAAAGCGCATTCATGACTCTTGCATTAACTGTCCTGGTACCGTCCTGATGCGGTCATAGAATCCAATACCTTAACTTTTCATGTTTCAGTTGACCTTGGGCTTTTTCAGAGCATATCTCTTTAATTAAAATGCCCCGAATGCTGTTCTATGACGATGCCGTATAGTATACAATGAAATTCCGGTTAATTCGTTCAATCTTAGCCGCGCAAAGGGCTGCTACGTAGACGCGATCTATTAATACAGTCTGGAAACGTGCTCCTACTTACCTTAAATCTAAACCTAGCTAGTCGTTACTCTACTGATGATTGACGACTGCCCTTTCCTGGCATCAGATAAAAAAATTCTACAATCGAACGAGGCTGTATTGCGCAGTTTCGGAGAATAGTCGTATGCACTCGTGTTAAGACGCTGCCGTCCTATCAGTCTGTCAGCCTGAACAAGCCTAGCCTACTCAATGAACTAACTAAGCACACGTCGACCTCATAACCTCAGAAATAGACACTGCCCTTAAACAATCGACTGCTTCACCGTTTACATTTCAATGAATTTGTGTAATCTGTACTTTCCGTATAATAACGTCGACTGGACACGTTCTCTACTAGATTAGTACACCTTACATTGCCGGTAATGGTTGATCTTCTTACTGCTTGAAGAGTAGTCACAGAGAGAAGAAACGGACCCATGCTTACTGCAGAGGAAAGCCACGAACAATCCGATCTATAGATTCTTTTCAGTTTCAACTGAGCGCGCAGGAAACCCTAAAGCTTCAGAGGGTATCGATATAGTGAGCCCGGATATGAACGCAGTAACGCTCCTTTCGACTAAATGAGTGCTCAACGGAATGGGGCTATACGTCTCGGTTAATGGGTTTTTTGCCTCGAGGAATGTTATTTCATCTCCGTTGGTAGCTTATAGTCTACAAATAATGACATCTCAAGCAGAGAAAAGACTTCAGCCAGACACGAATTGTACTGCAGGGATATTCGCCTAGAAAACTGCCGTTGCGACGCATAGGCGTGATTGTGTCCTTCTCCGTAAGTTGATGTGCCGCGCCTGCGTTGTCCAACTTTAGCGGATGCAATTATTAGCTCTTACTATTGCCGAGTGGTCCTGTTGATTGTCTTCATCTAGAGCGCGCACCCTTAAGCGTTTGTCACGTCTATCATCTATGGCAAACTGAATTGATTCCTATGTACCGGCAGATAGTGATGGAAATGGGACGGTTCCCACCCTGTCACTAGACCGTCCAAGTGACGCCGATGACGCCGCTCAGAAGATAAATTCGGTGGCCGCAACTTTTAGTTGACAGCATTTGGTGATTCGATGTAATTCGATTATTCGTGAAGGTCGCCATTAAGCTATAACGAGCACTGCAACAATATGAATAAACCATGCTTCACTATCGATGGCCTACAGCTAAACACGGTGCCGATATAACGTTTTCTACTCTACTAGTCCATTACTGTGTACTGTCTATAGCATATGGTGCGTTCTTGCTCTGATTTGATCATATGCTCTCGTCTGTCTATAATCTGATGCTGTTCTATTTGCATGCCTGCGTCAACAATCGCTTTTTGTCAGTTCTCTGTTAATAGTAACAGCAGCAACAGCAGCAGCAGCAGTAACAGCAGCAGCAGCAGCAACAGCAGCAGCAGCAGCAGCCGCAGCAGCACGAGCAGGCGAAACGCGAAGGCACCGCTGGCGTAAATGCATTATTCATCCGAGCACGCTATTGCCATATCCAGCGTCAGCATAAGCGTTTATGTTATTCTTACCACTCAACTAGGGCGACTATTATTAGTATCAGTACCACTACAGCTGCTACTACTTGTCAACCAACGCCAACCTCTATCCTATCACTGGATCCGACTGGCTGTTATTGTTACTACTATCAGCTCTTCTTGCCCATTGCGCAGCCAACAGCATCAACACGGATAGCAGCAAAAGCAATAGCAGAGGTGCCACGATCGAGAAGCCCTGTGGACTCCGCCGATTGCGTCGGGTGACGTGAACTAACGTCCAATGGCAACTCGGCTACAAACGACTAACAGGGAGCAGCCGATAACAAACAACGCTTTTGAGGTGGAGTAAGTAGTAAGCTTTGCACTGATGCTCGTCGCGAGAGTTAGCGTCTCGATGATTTCGCTAGCCATTTGAAAATACGGTCCAGGACTGCTTTCGTGGCCACGTTTCCTCTATCAGAGTGGGCTAAGCCGCTTGCACAAGCAGAAACTTGCCGCTGGCGGAACTTGGTGGCAGTTGGCTTTTAGAGCGGCCCTGAAAAAAAACCTTGTTGGAATGGTGCTGGACAAAACGTTCCCTGAGAACATGAACATGTCAATTCACTGGAGTTATCGTCGTCGCCGTTAAGTGCGCTAACCTATTGTTTTTGTGCTCATTGTTATCGTTTGTGAATTAGTCGGCGCTTGAGTGGCGATATGTCTTGAAATGATGTGAATGTAAGCGGATGCTAAGGGAATACTGTTTCGAAGCGAGCTTCCATCGGGAACCTGCGGAGTGCGATAGAAGTTTCATGGGTGTGTACCACCAATAAAAGAATGAAATACAAAATGGGAAAGGGAACAGTTGACAGAGACTCAACGTTTAAATAGTAATGCTACGAAAACCTGTCTTACTTTACGTACCTTCTATAGGAAATGAGCGAAATCGCCACCTTCAACGTAGACGTAGTTTTTTTTATGTAGAAGTTGATGAAAGCGTCTTTATGTATCGTTATCGATTAAAATACTAGTTACGATTTTATTTGAGCCTGCACAGCCTGAAACTTCCTAGGGTGCTAAGGGGGCCAGTTCTGTAACTAGCATGACAGCATTGACCAGTGGCAATCTAACTGTTCTTCTTGCCATTTTTCAACATATGAAATTTAGCCCATTGCAAAGTACAATGTGCAACTATCCCCCTTGCCAGGGATGTGACCCTAAGGGAGCGGTCATCCCAAATATTCGGCATTTTGAATTAATTCGGTCCTCGATCACCAGAGAAAGGAACCTTTTCTAAATTGATTGATTTGTCAGATGTAGCAGCTGGCTCGACCGCCGTACGAAATCTGGGTGCTAGCGATTTTGCCTTACGTTTGCTAGCCTTGCGACTCCGTGTGTTTAACGGAAACAGGGGGGAGAGTCGCACCGTTCATGGAAATATCGTGGAAACTTACAGCCACGGCTGCCACTGTCACTCACCTGTTTTTCCACGATATTCGAAATCTCGTTATTGACTCGCTGATGTGCGGCTGCCCCACTGAGAGGCATTATGGACGTTGAGTCTTACTTGGAGAGCGTTCGTATACAAATGTCATGTGAGGGTTATAGAGTAGAACTATAGAAAATTCATAAGAAAAAAGTGAGGTGTCTATTTTTTTGGAAATAACATAGAAGTTTCATTCGAGTTCTCAGCTCGAGCCGGATCTTGTTGATATGATTTAATGTGTTTCAAACAGGATTTGTACGAAAGGTTTCGTCTCAGTAAAAAAACAAAAATTGCGAATTAAAGTGTGTTTAGGCTGCAGTGAAGTAGAAGTGTTTCAAGCGCTGCTATAAAATCGACATAGGACAGAGTGACTTCTGCATTCCTTCTGGGCCAAGTGCAGCTCCTTTCTCCGTTATGTATTATTATAGGGCAACTCCCTCTGGTAAAGGTTCTCTTTCATTTGAAACGGCTATTAATTAATTTAATATAGTAGCTAACTGTTTTTCATTGTTTTATTCTTTGTGCACCGAACGTCTTCGTAAAGTTCGTAGTGGTAGATGTCAGCTATCCGTTGAGTTTTTTCGAAATTCGGCGTCATTCGGGCTTGCGCGTCGCTGTCAACACCTCGAACGCCAATTAGCGGAATAACGATGTGCGAGAATGCAACGCCTTTACTCATATTGAACTAGCACAAAGTCTATTTCATCTAAGCTAAATAAATAATATATAGAGTCAAAGTACATTAAAATCGACGCGCCACCTCAAAAGATTACATACTTTTGCTTCTTTTCATTGTTTCTATTAAACAGTTTTTATTCGACGTTATTAATGACCGAAGAAAGTAGTTTGGAAAACGTAACTGTTCAATGTCACTCGGAACAAGCTCGTTTCCCACGTGAACGTACCCCACAAATAAACACGTCAATACACAAACACTATGTATAGATATATGTTGAATTGAATGAGGTTGGCGGGCGGAATGAACATTAGTGACTGCGGACAATGATCTTCGAAGGCAATTTGAAGTTCAGCTACTTGTAAGCGATGCACTTGCGATGTGCTGGTTAGACCGATACGCAGGATACAGAACTAGACAGAGCTGGGTAACAACGCTAAAATAGGCTAAATCTCGGCCTATGCTTTTAAATGACAGCAGTGGCATTTGTCAAATATCGGCCGCCCGCTTTGTCATTAAGTGGAACTTTCGAGCTCCTTGGGTTGAAAACGTACATTATTCAGCCCCATTAATAGTGGAACTTCAAATATTGAGAGAAGTGGGGCTTCGCAGAACCAAATATGAATGTTTTCGATCACGTTCAGTTTGTTTATGCAGGCCTTTGAGCTCCACCATCTGACACAGATGATGACACATCTGAGACAGATGATAACAAAAATGCGTTTAACGAAATTAGAAGCTAGAGCTTTTAGTTCGATAACAAAAGCAATCAATAAGAATGTATTTATGGTATTGGCGATATACACACTCTCTGACCTTTAAGCTATCATGGATATGTAGGGCGTCTTCACTGAACTGAACTTCCTTGGAGAACCCATTTCCCATTAATCGCCACAAATGGTATCTCGCATTGTGTGCCCGAGATTTAAATGATAAGATCTTATAGCTCACAGCTGGGTCGGGTCGAATTTTCACGGTCGCTTCGTCCATACTCCTAGGTTTCGTAAACTGTCAACATGTCGATCCCAGATCAAATGTCAATGATAAATCCTTATGCCTTGTCCCTCTGCGATTCGAGTGGGCTCTTTATATTAATGGGTGGTGTATTCGTAATAGATAGTATATGTAGCGTTCCTCGGCCATGTTTGGGCAGAGAGATTCGGTATAGCCATAATTTTGCCAGCCCAGGACGTATTATTGATAACAGTGAAGGCTAATTGTTCGGCCATATAATGCAGTCAGCAAATACAAGGGTCGTCAAATGTTCTATTAATTTTAGATACGTGTCATACGAATAAAGAAGTAGGTCCACCGATACAGCGGTAGCCCACTTGTCCTACGTCCTATGTTTAAAAGCAATGTTGTAAACGAATTTGCATGTAGCTTTTCTAAAATTAACGAACCCACTTTTTTTCGTTTTTTTTTTGGTGTCTTATCGAGCATATTTTGCTAATAGATAGCTTGGACATTCGCGCGTTCAGATAGCTTACTTTTGAAAGCTTGATCAATACCCAATAATAGACTGTTTCAAAACTTCTCAGTTCATCGGCTTTGTCGGAGCTACCAACGATTCGCTAGCTGCAGTATTGACAAACAAATGGCAACATCTTGCTAGCAGTTACGGCTGCTGACTGTAAGACGCAATTTAGCCCCATGCGTAGACAGCAGGGCTAGGCGTTGGTACACTCTATTCACGCACTGATTTTTTTATTCAAGCAAGTCTATAGACGGAAAATGGATCGGCTTGAAAGCTGTACATTTCAGGTACACAGGAGTTCTACTATACTGGGAAAAAGATTCAACAAGAACAAGCTGAGTGATGAGAATAAAAATCTTATTGAGTACCTTTCCATGTATTCAAAATATATTTACAATGTAACTATTTTTTCTTTAGATCAGTTAGAGTGATTGTCTACAGTTGCACCATTCAAGTAAATATCAGTGGCGCGCTTAGCTAAGCGTTGTATAGGCTTGTTGTGGCTGGAAGCGATCCGTCATCGGGTGTTCCGACCGAAAGTCATAAGCTTATCGTACCCAGCGATTCAATCAACAACAGCGACTGTGTTCGCCCTTGCCCCTAGTAGCAAGGGTGAACACAATCGTGGCTGGAACATAGTGTACTGAATTAATCTCCGAAGGGCTTTGTTACAGAGCGTTGAACACATGTTTGCCCGCCTTGATTAGGGATTCCACTGTGCTCGCTACCCATCCAATGGCTAATATAAATATGACACATAAAGTAATCAAAATTGACTAACAATGAAGACATGACGGTACAAAATGCCAGGCATGCTCTTCCGTACCCCAAAAAAGCCGATTTATGCCTCACTATTACAACAGCGTTATGTAACTGTGACAGCCGGCTTAAGTAGGGAAGAGCAGAATTTTGTTTGCGAAGAAGTAGCATTCGGATGCGCGGAAAGATCAAGCTTCCCCTAAATGGTACTTACTATACTTGTTTCAACAGTCTAGAAGATCAACACCGGCCTTTTCCAATGGCTTCTATTCTTTCCTCAGCCTGTGTTCATCAATCGTCAGAGTTGAAGTCGTCGCCCTGGCCTTAGTAGCCGGGTTATGTGATTATCTGTGCGTTTATTTTGTAAATTAATGATTGTTTGCTTGTTATTATAGACGTTGTATGATTTTTGAGCCTGCTGCGTTCGTACTGTAGTATCTTTAACCATGGCATGCGTTGATAATATGTTTAGCTTAGAGGTGTCTTAAATATTTTAAGGAAGTCCTGTATTTCTGAAGAGTAAACAGCTATTTGCATAGGCCCGCTCATACAAATATTTTCAAATCTGGAAACCGTATAGCAAGCTCGTTACGGTTTACCAAATTGAAATTGCGCAAGGAACGTACCACTCATCACCTTTTATCCTATACTTAATCGATCGGTACCAGTGACACAAATTTTCGCACACTTTAACGTGCTTAAAAGCCGAGACAAAACAGATGCACGGACATTACGCTCGCGGTTTTCCGTGCCGATCAAACGTTGTGTTAGAGCTTTTAAGCTGTTGTGTTGTCCTATTTCTCTGGGATTCTAACATAAAACATCTCCATTGCGATCAGACGAAGGCGCAAAACAACATCGGCCTAATAAACTAACTTTGTCCAGACGAAGTCCAAATGATATTAGTCGATACTTTGCCCGTTTATATGGTTATTGTACGATAATGTTTATTAGGGCTTCCTTAATAACACTTTGCATACCACGCCTTCCAGTGTGCTTCTATCAGACGCCAGTACACGATCTGTTCCAATCTAATTAATTGTGTTTGTTATTTTCCAGAAAGGTCATGTTCCTTTTTTAAAAAAAGAACAGTTGTCAGGATTTGTAACACGTCGCGTTAAAGGTGTTCATATTATATAGGTATGCTACGTTTAACTATACAGAAAATTGTTATTATTATTTCATCTGAGTTTCGCGTCGTGGCCTTCGAATTAAGGACTGCTTGTGTTGTTCTCCTAACTAACGTTAGTACGTTTTGTGTATTTCAGCGCCAATCAACAATGAAATTTGCAGATTGCTACGTGCCATACTACATTACACAATGTTTACATGTTTTCATGTAACGTAGGGTCAAATGAATTCACTTTCGTTCGAACACGAATACAAGTTTAACTTGCAAACTTTTCGTAACGAATTTGATAAAATGGTACCATGTACTGTTGAATTAACCTAACCTAGCATGAGTATGATATACATATGTGCCTATACAATGCTTTTTTAGAAAAGATTATCTTGTATTGATCAACTAGCTTTATTGATAAATTTAATAACTTGATCTTTTTCTCATTACCTGCTGTACCACTACGACCAACAGGTCCATTACGTTTGATATTTAAGCGCATCGCCAAAACTCTGCCTTGATTTAGCCATAAAACGTTAAGTCAATTTACCTAATTTATCATCGGTTAAACAACGTGAAAGCTAAAGGCCATTTTACTTTTAGAATCTGCTCTGTTTAGCATGGTTTTTGTTTTAGTGCTCTGACCCCTCTATCAACCAATATTCGTTTAAAGAGTCCTTGACCGTGGCATTTGTGCTGCCCCCTCTTTCGAACTTGTCCTTTTGTGTTTCATGGTTGCATAGCAGCGTATATCCAGCGGCAGCAATCTATTCTAATACATTTTTTAGCTGAGGGTATCAGGTTGGCGTGCCGGCGCTGCTGCTGCTGCTGTTGTTGTGCAGTGGTCACCTCGGCTACGTTTTTACGACCCCTTTGCCCCACAGTCTGTAAGCGCCATGCCCTTGTCGATAAGCCCTTGCCTGCTTCAGAGTTGTCGTCCCCCTCAGCGTCCGTCTCCTATCGGTCCAGGGTAAAATCGGAGCTCTGCTCGAATACAGCCACCGGGGGTATCGACTACTGCTCTCTCGAATGCCAGCAAATCTTTACACCAAAGCAATGCTGCTTCAGCCCCTCGCAGTCGCCATGTTGCCCACCTACAATCAGAATTTGCTTTCACACCTCGGAAAAATTAAGTGAACAATACACTTCAATAAGATTTTCCTTGTCAATCGCAGACAGTAGCTCTACTAACCGTTAGTATGATAACAGAAGATAGATAGGGGGCACATTTGTGCGTGTCTGTGCTTACTGGAATTGTTTTGGTGTGTACTCGTTAATGTACATACATTCGAGTAGATCGTGCGTTCCATCTAACCATAGAAAATTTTCATTTAAACCTGTTGTATGGTGCTGTGATGTTCCGCCCGCAGACTGTCAATGTCCAATTGGCTAAATGAAAACAGGCCAATAATGCTAACTTCCGCAATAGGTAATAGAGGGCTTGAGAACCGTACACCCTGATGACGTCTTTGGGGGAGGGGGCCTCGTAGGATGTGCGTGTGAATCCCCCGTAGCGAATCCTTACGAAACAAAAATAGTTTAACAAATATTTTAAATCGGATTTAACGCTATGTCCGCTCACGCAGTGGGTATGGAAGGATAATGAGGTGAATGCCTGAGAGTTACTAGAACGATACTAGAAAGGAGAATTCTGTTATATATACGAAGTCATAGATAACCATATTAGGTTGTGCCGCTCAGTTAATTATCTAGCTGCTGTTAAAACTGTCTAAAAATACAGACTCTCTCCATTACATTTAAATCATATCAAAAGCCAAAATAAAACAGAATACGTTATGAAATTATATATATAATGAATAGTTTGATCTTCTCTTACATTGGGCCAGCGTTTAGTTAATGTAGGACAAGTTTTCAGCAGAGTTCTGCAATGGTTGAAGATGCATTTCCGATATGAATTACTATACGTCGACTGTTGAATTCGAACCAGGCCTAAGCTCTGGCTTCAAAGTCAACGGCATCATACTTTTAGGTTTATCAATAAAGCTACTTGATTTTTACCTATTGTTCAACAACGTCTCGTTGCCCTCGTAATCGAAATTTTATTTGATAAGTATTAATCAGCTTAAGTTAATAAAGGAAGGGTGGCATACCTAATACCCGTGATAACTTTGTGTTCGTATTTAGTGTGTCTCGAGGCGGAGATGTCCTCGTCTACCGACGCCGACCACGACGTCATTGGACGCCGTACTCTTCCACTGCAAGAAGAGCCTGTGGCTGAAGACCAAGTAGATGTTGAGGGCGTACTTGACGAAGGATCAAGCGATTCGGAAGAGGACAAAGAGTTGACACCGCCTCCTTCGGACCCGAAGGAAAAGGCTAGAAAGCATGCGGCAAATGTAGCCTGGGAAATGGCAAACTCAGAGGCCATTTTTGTTGACGCGCTCAAACTTATAGTAGAGGTAAAATAGCGGTCTCTCTCTACCTCTCTATGTATATATATATATATATCTATCTGTAATTGTTTGTGTAATTGACAGCAACCTGTGGCTCACTGCCATTATTAAAAGATATCATTCATATCGTATAAAGAAAAAGTCAGATAGTCAGCGTTTGTTTTTCCATTGCCTCGATCGCGCTAATGTGTATAGTTGATCTATTTTAGGACTTTAAAGGAGCTATTGATAATGCACGTGAAGAGCGCGGCGATATCTTGGTTCCAAATGAGGTACTCGATCCAATCCTGCTTTATCTACCCGAACTATTAACGTTCTCTTCAGATCTCCTAGATAAGCTCGACGCGCGGGTCAAACGCTACAATATCGATCATGTACGTATCGTAAACTGCACTTCTACTGCCTAAACGAATATCGCCGCTAGCATTATCACGCATCGCACGAACGCATCGCCGTTAGCCCATCTATGTTATGCTGAAAGGAACAAAAACGAACGTTTGAAAAACTGAGGTGTTGTCCTTGCGTACGGTTAACTAGTTCTATTCGAATTGCCAATAGCTTGATAATGTGTTTGTATAAATTTTTCTTGATAACTGTGAACGCAGGTAATCGCTGATGTGTTTGTCAAAATCGGACAATTTCTAAAGCTTTACTCACATTATATCAAAGACTATCAGACCAGATGCAACTATCTAGAGGATGCGCGAAAGCGCTATCCGGAATTCAATCAAGTTATGCAACAATTCGAGGTACGTATATGACTTGATCAATTGCCATATGCCGATGGGGCTTACATTGCTAATGTTATGGTCTTCACTGAGCTATATGTTAATCTGGCCGATTGTCTCTAGACACTATTACACGTATCTCACGGTCACGTTCGTAATTTATTTTTGTTTTCTTACTTACGCACGAGTAGGCGAGTCCTCGATGTCAAAAGTTGACCGTCGTACAGCATATGCTGAAACCGGTACAACGAATACCGCAGTATCGTCTGCTTCTCAGAGACTATCTTCGAAATCTTGACGAAGAGCATCCTGACAGGGCCAACACGGAGACCGCTCTCCAGATCGTCAGCCAAGTGGCAGACCATGCAAACGAAGCTATTAAACAGGGGGTAAAAGAGTAAACACACATCTATTCTATATATTCAAGATGCGATTTGGCTCGTTTAGTTAACGTTTTCTCTCAAATCCCTGCTTCATGAGCGACATTTCCACAAACAATTATGCTTTTCAACTAAATTCACTCCGAATCTAAATAATTAAATAGTATCTCATTTGTAAGCAAACAAACAAACAAAAGCTTTGAACGGGATCTTTTGTAGGACTCTTTTAGAAAGGCTGAAGAATATCTAAGATTATTACTTAAAGGGAACGTGACGATAAAGGGTGAAGGATCTGAGTGCAAAAGTGTTTAGTCGTATCTTGATAGAAGCGTTCGATTTTTACCATTCCCTTTGTCGATGCATTAACGATACCACATATAGCGGGACCGTTAGAGGGTTACTGGAACGTAATCGCATAAAAAAATCTTGCTGAATTTAGAAGCGGTCAACAATTTTCTCTTGTTGTTTTAAGAACTATTAATTTGAACTTTAGCTTTCGAAGGTTTTTTTTTCAATAATGTCGAAGTATTTCAGACCATTGAAAGATAAGCTTTATAACAATCAACGTTTGTGCTATTTGTGTGCGCGCTTTTGGCAATACAGCTCGATTGTGGTTAAAAGAAGAATGCCTAGAAATTTTATTTTTATTTCAGGATAAACATGCGGAAATGGTTCGTCTGCAAAACAGTCTCATTACGCCGCGTTTTAACGTATTTACTCCTGGTCGAGTAAGTAGTACTATTTACAAGCTTTATGGCTGGAAGTTGCTGTTGTACATTCTCCTTGTACGAAGTGTCGATTGATGACGAAAAACTGCTTCAAAAAGCGCAGGGTGTGGCTTTGCCTTTGTGCCATGTAATCAAAACTAGTCAATTTTCGGCAGGCTACCACTGGAACAGGAGCCCCTTGGACGCATTTGATATCGCTGCGTCCTTCGTAAATCCATCTGCTTTCTTGTCTTTTGTCCTTTTGCTACAGATGCTCATCAAACAAGGGATATTAGAGAAGCATAATCGGAAAACGTCGCAGCAAAAACAAGTCGTTTTGGTAAGTTGAAGTAAAATTGGATATGTCTATTTGGCTTAAAGGTTTAACTTACAAGTAGTTCTCGAAACTTTAGTTAAGCAAGCCGAGAATGCTCTTCTATAAGTGTTCAACCGAGCGGAATCTGCACAGTTCCACATAGTACCCAACGTCGTTTAAGGCTTGTGACGTATAGAGTGGAGTTAATAACTTGTTTCAAAATGTCAAGGAAATCCATATTTATTCTATAATTTGAATAATTTACAAACAATATTATACAGCAAATGAAGTTTCCCATCTAAATATAGGCACGAACTTTGTACAGCCCCAAGTATACAGATACAATAAAATTCCTAGCCTAGTTTAACAACAAATGTCGAAATGTACTCTGTACATGTTCCTAAGTTAGAAACGCTAGACAAAGCACAAGAAATAAGATTTCTTAAAACAGACAACTAACTTTACATATGACATTGTAAAAATTACAACGGCTGTGTGTGAAAGGAAGTAAAAATTATTTAGCTTAATTTCACATAGTGTAGGTTTGGGCTCTAAAAATGGAGCTCGCTCGTTCATCACTTCTTACCTTCCACTCCTGTAAAGTATATATGCATCCAACTTAAAGTTTTAAGCTCATAAACTTAATGCTCTTAATCAACGTAGTTTCTTTCATAACGTTACGTTATGATCTTACCGAAATTGATTGATTTCGTAGTAAACCACCGAAACCTGCACCACAATCATTAGACCCTATTCCCTTATAGCATTTTACACAACTGAGTTTTATCCAAACTCTCTACCTATTAATCTCTATTAGGAACGTCCTTGACAACTACCAAGTAAATGCTTTTACTCTCTTGGGTACCGTTTTGCGAGTATGATATCGTTCCAGAAACGCAAGCGCGCCCCCTAGTTTGAGCTATTAGTTGAACCGATAGGTTAGCGATTTCATGCTTCCAAAACGCTGGAAATCGTTAAGTAGGCCGAAGCAGATATTTTGAGATTCAGTAATACTGTAAGCGCCGCTAGGTAATATTAACAACGACAGCGTGGGGAGAGGGGGGGGGGGTAACCTTGATCTATATATTTTCAAGTAAATGCCAAAAGTCATTTGGACGGAATCATGTAACCGTCAAAGTTTGTAGGGCAAAACAAACTCTACGACAAAGTGAGACGCTAAACGCGCAGTTTATCAGTGCAATCTAAGCTACAGGTGCTGTTACTAGGGTACACAAGGGAAGGTGGGGTCGTTATGCGGTAACAGAGCAAATCGTACGCGCTTCTCGTTTACAGTGCTACGGCGACTGTTGTGGCCTGTTGTAGAGTTGTGAACGAATCATAGACTATGGGTCTCACTGAAAAACAAGAAATTGAAGCATATTTAGAGTTGAACGGTCAGTTAGTCGATAAGATAGTGAATTGTTGTTTACAGAAAAACGTGCCTATCCTTGACCTCGCGGTCATGTGCCTTTAAACCCCAATCACTAGAGCTGTGGATAAACTGATAGAGAGGCTTCTACTAATAAATGGAAAGAATAAACTTTGTCGATTTATTGCTATAAACGGCATAAGGGTTCACTCTCCGTGTGAAGACCTACTCGAGTAAAAATCTGGAGGCAGCAGATCGATGGGTTACTACAGATCATTGTGATTTATGGTCCCGCCGAATTTCTTTTTTTTTTTTTTTTCTAACGTTTATGACTATTCTTTTTGCGTGAACAAATTCTCAAAACCATATTTTCTGTATAATATTAAGAACTTGCCCACAGTAAAAGGCCTAGCCGGAGTCGGCCTTGCTGGACTGCTCTGGCGTTTCTTCAACAGACTTATGAAACAGCATGGAGATCGTATACCATAGTAGCATTTGCGAACGCAAACTTGGCCAATTGTTCTTCGTTTTCAGTCATAACTTCAACGCCTGCTAAGGTATAGTACCTGGGCATTATCTTTAAACTCATCAAGCGTTCATCGGAACCCCAGCTTCGCGATGTACTTGTTTAAGTAGGAACGCAATAAAGAAAAGGCAGTCACTAGAAGTTATCTTGTCCGAATGTTACGTTCTGATAGGATGAAAGGCCACGCTCCCAATTTCTGTATCCAACAAAAGTTTTCATACAGTTATCAATTTCCTTGCTCTAATAAAGAAAAATTGCGCTGGCACAAACTTGACAAATCACGAGCTAGCGCCCCGTCCCATAATCGTAACTCTATGGTGGTACTGCCCCTGGCAATTAGTCAGTCTAGCTCATTTGCTTCTTCACTCGATATTTCGTACGCCTATTTAATTTCCTCCTATCTACCACGATATGCGATAACATTATCGTAGTTTCTCTGCATATGCACCCGTATGTGTTCGTCGCTTAAACGCAGTCCGTGACGACTCAGCACGACCTATTTGCGTTGACGTCAATTTTCTATCTTCCGCAATTCGGTAAACACACACAGATATACACGCTTAAACAGTGTGTTTCCATTTTTAAACATGCCTATTATGGTAGTGTGAATAGACGCGCCATCGTGTCACGGGTTTCCGCTGTTTCACTAACATTTCGACGGGCCCCAGCGAACGTCATACTTGACCACAATATGATCGTTGTTCCGATAGTCACCCATCTAGCCCCTGGTGGAGGCGGCCCGCTGAGTCTACGTCATTACGATGGGGCAACTGTCGCGACCGTTTAGTACGTCACGGCTTGCATCGATGGCGATGGCCATTTCAAGAAGAACTCTAATACATTAGTCGTAGTGGGTACACGTCGCAATGGTAGTAGAAACGGGAACAGTAGCAAACATCGTTGCTGTTATTGACACTCTACAACCGTTTTAAATCTGGTTGCCTTCACGACGTATGCGCTATTGACGTTGTGCTCATAGCTGGGGGGTCTCCCTTATTGATGCCGTAATCGGCAGTAAACATGGATTCGTTTCCGGCGAAAACGTTAGGGAGTATCATTTGGTGTAGGTCCTGGCAACGATCACATGTCATTCTGCGACACTCGCAATAAAAACACAGTTGATGAACCACATATGACACCTTATCTGTATTTTTGTAGGTATCTTTTGATTTTTCAAATTTCATCGGTTCAGTCATTCGATTAATCGGATCAGCGTAGGGGGGGGGGGGGGGGGGGGCTGGGGACTTGGAAAACAGAAAGTCGGTGGAAGCGGTCATCGGATGCAGGAGTACCTGGGCTCTAACAACGCCACAGTTGCTCATAGTCGCCATTCGCATGGTGATGAAGATCTTGATCTTTCATTTCTGATAATGACAAAGCGGTGGCCTATCTACGTGAAATAGTGAGGACTTCGTGGACGCATACAAAATCTCTGCCAACGTGGTGGATTAGAACGCTCTACTAGCAGCCCACGAAATTCTGCGGTTGGTAATGCTGAAGAGCGGTAATTCAAAATGGTTCTTGAAAAAGATGCGGTGCGCTAAGCACAAATGATACATTACAATATTTTTGTTATGACGTCAGGTCGAGAGAGTGGAAAATATCAAGGTTAGCATTTACTGATAGAACAGTACGAAATAGCCGTTACGATTCGGTTTAATAATTAGGAAGCGAAGTGTACACGGCTGTCCACTGTGCTAATCGTCTTTGGTCACCATGCCCTGTCAAATTTGCCATTTTGTGCATTACCAAATACTCACAATGTCGTAGGCTTAAATTTTATAGCAGCTCCTGTCGTTCATGCTATATGTTCATAATAGCCCTTGTTTCTTGTGCCTAGATTGAGAAGTTGTGGGCTATGGGAAGTCCACTGCAATCAGTAATTCTCGTTCTCTCGTTCGGTAATGACAGTTACTTAAGTTGCTATCAAGAGTCAGTGGCGGTCTGGTACCGGTTGAACTGCCGGATAATATGATAGTTGGTCGTCTATCTTGAAACGGTGTACAACTGCTGGAAAAGTAGTATAGTATCAACGTCACGCTGAGGCCAGCGCCGACGCTAGGTACATCTATGATTTGCAACGCACAACGTTGCAAAAATAGATTGCCTTCTGGGTTTCACTAGCACCAGTATTAGTATCTGAAAGCAAATCGAATACTGCTGCAGTCGCTCACCTGAAGTTCATCATTTCTACTGAACTCTGCTTTTGACTGGCACTTTTGGGCAAAAGCAGCTGATGATTGGAGAAAAGCCACTGTCCATATAGAACTTTGATCCCATATGGTTAATACGTTATTGTGTAGGCCATTTGTTAGTTATCCATTGTATTTTGAGATAACTGTGTCCTTCGACAGATATAGTCAACTATAGAACAACAATGATACTAATATGGAGCAGAAATGTTCGATATGAGAAAGATCCACGATGGAACTAAGCACATAATACGTAGTACCATTGTCCTTTAGAATTAGTTATGTTGCATAGCGTAGAAAGACTTTAGCGGGAAATCTTCCGATCTGTATCTGGAGGGCCACCTCCTTTTGCGTAGACCGAGAGAGAGATAATCTAAGTCTTTCTCGTTTCCCTAGACAGACCTGTCCTAATTTTCTTGAAAAGCTGGCGCCGACGAAAAGGAATATGGTCATCCACATCATTTCAAACCGATAGTTTTCATCTCTGCCCATTACGATAAATTGGACGAAAACACGATTTCTGTCTGAATACTGATTTTTATTTTTTTTTTTTCGTTCTCGATTAATAAATAATTCACTCTCACATCACTGGCCATATCGATGCGTACGTCCGCACCCTACTTATTTGCTTTTGAATTAGGATCGATTGCGTTTGTTGTTGTGGTCGACACCGTAGTACGTACTGGACCGTACGAAATCAATCCATTCACATGTAAATGATCGCGCTCTGTTTCACTATTGCTATAGGCAGCTTGGATCTTCCCTGATCGGTACTTGTACTGCACCAGGAACGCAGCAGAGATCAGAGATTTGCAAAGGAGGACCAACGCAAAAGACATTGTTCTGCGTATTAGAGTTTGTACTAAACAGCTCAGAGATTGAGTCATTGTCGACTACCCGGGAACGTAGTTTTGGCAACGACCTTCGTTCTATCCCGGCGCTTTGTAGGCATTGTACCTCTATACGTATCCCTTGGATAATAACCTATATGTAGTAAAAGTAGCGTAGAACAATATCCTACAACTGCTAAGTCAGGCACACGCACGGTCTATTACTATCATCATTATTAATGTTATTATCATGATTAGTCTTACTATTATTTAGTAGTGCAATAGGCATGTGAGTGCAAAATAAGATAACTTTATCACAGATTGACCGGTTGCTTCTTGCATTTTGGCGTATACTCACTATACTGCAATCGACATAGACCGGCATATCAGGCTTCATTGGGGAGGGCTAACAATCCTGCTGCTGCTTTCACTTCCGGAGTCGTAGGTTGGGGGACTCACACTCGGTTCATTCGAGTCAGCCTTCGTTTCCGACGGGCGACCTGTCGCAGTCGTCGTTGAAGTTTTAGGGTTGAAGTTGGTTCGAGCGGAGACATTACGGTGGACCCGATAGCCGGCATACATAGGTACGGCCAGCAGCGCTACAAGAGCGAGGCCGCATAACGCGCCGACGCCTGCCAGCGGAATGGCAACTAGACGGGCGACAAACACTGCGCTCCGAATCAACTTTCTTTGGATTGGTTGATTTGGTTTATACCGATATTTACAGCCGAACACACTGAGTTTACTATGATGATCACCGAAAAACTTCATATGGCGTAATCGTTTGCCGCAGCGATAGCAAAAATGCGTATGGCAATGTGCGCAATGCATGTGGTCGCAACCGGACGCACGCTGGACGTACACTTTACAGCGGGGGCACTTTTGGGCGTTCCACTGACCTTCCGACACTGACTGTGCCCACGATTTGATTTGGTTGCGATGAACTTCACTGAACTGGTCACAATTAACGCCTTCGTGCGTCGCCTCACACCGAAAACACCAGTTCAGGCCGCACCGCGGACAGCTCGATCCGTCAAACTTAACCAGAATTAGCTGACAACGTGGACACTTTTTATCGCCCCGAAGCAGACGGGCGAACTCATCTCGTATACGAAGTCGTCCGTTACGCGTGAGTGCCCGAAGCACGTTATGAGCGGCTATTAATCGGTTGCAATTAACGCACTCGATTCGAGTGAAGCCGGCCACGATTCGTTCTTCCAAATACTCTTCGAAGCAGGGCAAACATATTTTGACTCCGCAGCAGGAGCGGGTCTCCAATACGTTTGAATCAGCAAGGCAAACATCGCACGTGTACGCAGCTTCAGCCACATTTTCGTGGTTGCCATTCCCGCGTTTAGCTGCTACCGTCGCCACTGCTGCCGCTGATGATTCGAGTTGATTTGGCGCTACCGTGTCCGTAGTTGTTATCATCCGCAGAGATGCGGACACTGATTTCCCACAAGAATCAGTCACAACCTGCTCTAGAAGCTGGAGTGTAGCTCGTTGAAGTTGTTGTTGTTGTTGAAGATGAAGCTGAGGCTGAATTCCGTCCGAAGAAGTACTCAGTCGAGTGGTTGACAGGGCCCTCGAAGCGCTGACAGGGGCCACGGTCGTTGTAGTTGCTGTTGTCGTTCTCGTCGACGACCGGACATCTTTCTCCAAAAGTGAACGTTTTAGACTTTCGACGGGCGCAAATGTACCGGTCGTCATTGCTGTTCTTCGAATTGAACTGCTGTACTGCGGCAGTCAGTTCGCAGCTCAACAACTGAACGGGTTGTCAGTCAGACGACAACGACATATTGACGCTAGTTCGCCTGCTGGTAGAATAGCGGCGGCGGCAGCTGTTATTGGTTTTCGCTTGCTGCTGGCAGTTCTAGCAGTGTGAGCGGTGTCGATTGCTGGTAGGGTAATGGCAACGGCAATACCGTTAGGCCGCCAGTCAGCCGTCCGTCATCCTGCTTCGCTTCGGCACTCCAGTGATGTCAGCGGCCGACAAAGTGAAAGAGGGGGAACGCGAGCGGAGCGCCGTGCTGTTACTGCCGTCGGGGAGTCGCCGACGCTGGCGGGCTGGCACAGCCGCTACTGACCCTGTTCCGTTGACACAGCAACCCAGCTAACAATCTTTACGACTGTGATCACCGTTGCTACACCAGCAGGCGATTGTTGAACGAACCGTTGCTGCGCCGAGACAGTGTAAACAGGAGCATCAAACGCAGTTACGCTAGCAAGGAAGCAGGACGCAAGTCGACGATAATAGCAACAGGTCTGCCGAAGGAAAAAGCACTTCCACTAATGGGTTTGTTTAAAAGGAGAATTTATCATAGTCCATGTGGTGTAGCACGCCGAGAAGCTGCAAGGCTCCGGGCTTAAGATCGCATCGAATCGGTCGGGACCCAACCGATCAGACGGTGCTAACCGGGTAACTGGCACAACGGGTCGAAGTGATGGTACTGGGTCGAGTAAACAAACCACTGACCGACGGGCTTGCTCTAAATGGATTGTGGTTTGACGTTAACTGGGCTACAATAGGAAGATTCGCACGTGAGAATGCCATGCGAACGTGGACGCTGCTATTAAGATCCTCAATGGGTCGACGACGTTCAGTCAGATGCTATCGGTAATTCTGGAATGCAACGGAAAAGAAGAAAACGAACGTCTATGGACGGGCACCGTGCGCTGAGTTACTGGATTTGAAACTGGATTGCCGCAACAAATATAAAATGAATGAGCATTTGGTATTCAGCAAGGTAATAATAGCCTTAGATAATACATTTGGACAGTTAATATTTCGCATAAAGGCTACGTCGCAAAACATGTTGACCGAAAACCGCAAATGTGAAAAGGCCTGAAACGTCGTCGTCTAGATTTAGCGCTTTAAATTGATTCAAACTTTCAATTAGCTCAATAAAATCTTCAAAGCATTGTGGTGCATAGCATGTACTTGTCTGTTTGTCTTTTTTTTATTACTTGCACCTTGACCCTTAAAGAGATACAAACAAGATCGCAGGTGTCTCAACCAGTCATGGAAGACCCGTTTTCGATCTTTGAAACAAAGCGGTATATATATATACACTAGGATGAGTTGAGTTCGTAGCTACGATCTTATCAACGCTACTACTACAATTAGACCTTCTTCTAAGCAAGCATCTAAGATAAAATAGAAATGCCCTCACGTAAGACAGACTATCGAGAGCCCGCACGACGTATCGCGGTTGCCCCTAAAAAAGTTGTTGAGTGTTTATCAGGACACAACTGACCCAGATTTTACTTTTTTGCCTTGGTCGTCATATCTTCTAGCGGCTAGCGTCGTATTAGCATCATGCCTGACCACAAAAGGTAGGGCGCCCTCTCAGCCATGGCTTCAACTGTTCTATACGAATATCTACAATTAAATGGCGATAACCTGTGCTACTTGGCTCAAAGTCGGGGCTATGAGTCCTATCCTACCAACACTCGACGGCCAAACAATAATAAGCGAACCAATAGCATGCCCTATCTAAACGTTATCGTTAAGGGCCGATTTTAGCCATTACTAAGTGGTAAAGGGCGTTTCGGCCATATACCTTATTAATGCTTTGTAAGTTCTTCGCAGACCGTAGTTGTTTCAATGCTTTTGGCGGTGTCAGCCACACAGCTGGCGATTTTGCATCGACTAGCAAACTATTTTCTAAAAAAATATTTTATGACACCTGGGCGCAATTAAAGCTGGTAACGCCAACCGATTATTGATCAACATCCAGCAAAGAAATAAATAAACAATTATTCAGCAATATAACTTTATAAATTTACAGTACACCCTTATAATCACACTATGAATTTGTGCGAAGCAAATCTGTATTGGTACAACTGTACAAAAATACACAATTGATGTTTGGTCACAAACAAAACGTTTCGCTGATCCCAAACACTTATACGAAAGTTTATAGATATAAAAATTCTTACTATGCATGTTATTGTGTAGTCTCTAATTGTATCTAACAGTATATTGCGTTTCTCCGGAAGGAACCCATATAAATAAATCTAGTAAATCCCGAAGCTGAAGGGGCCTACAATAGATATTACCTAACTAAGCTCAGACAGATAAGGTAGCAGCTCCGGCTACAGGACAATGTTTAATTTTGCCTCGAATCGAATCCCCATTAGGTATTTATTGCCTGCAAAAATTTCCAGTTGATCCTCGGTTGCTATCTGGCACCACGTATATCAGTCGCGCCGCATACGTATTTCACTCCATATTGCTTAATTCGCGCCCGGGTGTATGGCTCTGAATATCTGAACTATCCGTTTGGAAACGAGAACTGAATCCGTATCGGTCAATGCACAGTCGTAACTCTTGTCCGCTGCTGAAAACATCGAGTTCACCTGAGCAACTTCGAAATGCACTAGGCGTTTATCCTATCTATTCTTACACGACTATTTGGTCGTCGCTACAATAAGAGAGACACTACTATGGGCCCGCGCCCCTACATCATCTCCGGATTCCTTGGAGTCAGGATAGCTGGGGTGAGGGTAAAAAGAGGAAAATGTGACCATTAAGGGTGGACAAGAGGAACGCCCTATTTGGACTCCTCCCAGGTTCTCGCGCTACGGACAAACGACGAAAAATGTGCCACACAAAAAGCTCTCTAAGTGCTTACAATAGTAAGCCTCATAGACCTCTTTCGTATAGAATTATAAGTATATAGGTTATACAGAATATATATAACAGTGAGCCGCAGAAATACCGCTGACAAGTACAAAGTTCAGTTCTTACTTCTGCGTGAGAATAAGTTCTTTCTTCCGCATGAGAATCAACGGCTTATCCAAACGTGTTTTCACTTAACGAACTGCCAGCTCAACAGGCGGATCCTTTCGATCTGTTCAAGTTACAAGGCTCAAATATATAGCAATTGCTGAGATAAACATAGAATTTCCGTTGCTTCACTAACGAATACCGAGATTGCGAAGTGCTGAAAGGCATCAGCCAGTTACGCTCGAGACTGTTGCTATAATATACATTTAAGTAACCGTTTGCCAAAAATACGAAATTTGTGCTTTATATCCACGGCTGTTATATAGCATGCTGATGGCACGATTTCCGCCTACCATTAGCGCGTTTTCTCGAAAAACTCTATCAGCTTAATAAACTAACGCTCTTACTTAGCACAACTTCTATATGTTAGAACAAATAGAAATGGTTCCTGCTTCTCCAAGAATAAGTATGTAGTTGCTCAAGAAGTTACTGACGAAACGATAACCGTTATCAAATTTTCACTTCTGGTTCTCTCTCTTTCATTTGCTGTCTCTCCGTATTTACGCGCGTGTTTTGGTGGCTGTTTTCGTGCTCTTGGAGCGCCGCATACTATCTGAGCTACAAAAGATCAGTCATTGGGCTTAATTACCTCTTGGTTTGTGAAGGTATCATAGATTGTATTACAGTCGATTGCCATTGGGCCCTTTCCTATAGAAAGCGTCGGAGGTCAATTTCCGGGGCAGCAGCTGGCCAAACACTGGAAAGCACGAGAATGCCTTTTTCAATAGCTCCGCTCTAGCAAGGGAATCGCTTGAGCAACTTAATCAAATTTAAAACAAGCATCTCGAACGAACGAAATATTATGCAACTTCACGCGTTAAGAAGTTACTTTTTCAGACCCTACTACGTACACATACAACCTCAACTTCAATGATTCAATAATGTACGTGTTAAATTCGATACGCTTGTTTAATAACAGCACTTGTGGTAACAGTGACGAACAATAACGTTTAAATATAATAACAGAAAATTACCAAGCACATTCTTAAGACGACCATGTCTAACTATGCTGTGCTAACAACGTGTCGATGTTCTGTAATCTTCGTTGTGCCTGACGAGCGAAAAGCGGAAAGCTTAAGATATCACCAAGGTTTTCGCCAACTATAAGTAGCATTGCATTAGTTTTATTACCACGGCTGATATAATTGGACAACCACAACTGTTCTTGCTTTGTGCTACGGAGTTAACCTTGCCTGGAAATTTTCTCAAGTGACCTACCAACGTACATTTTCTTGTCGACGCTTTCGTTAAATACAATAATAGTCAGTGTACGACTCGTCTGTTGCTGCCGATCGTGACGACGATGCACGTAATGGCGATTACGTTCTTATGTGACATTTGTATGTCAACGGTATAGCATTGACGGTGAGCGGCGGTCCATGAAACGTTCGCCAGCTATAAAACGCCAGCAAGAAAGGGCTATTCATTTGATAGTTCCTTTACCTTTGTTCGGTGTCGTCCTAGTGCGCGGCAAGGGGCGACGCGTATCGCTAATTTTACTTTCTTCGCCCCCCCGCTATAGGGATCGCTAGCAGAAAGTATTTGCACAAATATTAAACAGGCGAAGATGAACGGAAGTGAAGAATAGAAGCGCGTGATTAGATCTCCCAAAAATAACTTCATAATAGTGACGACAATAAAATAATATCACTCTTGAATGAACGGTTGACATCTATAGGGGCAAACGTTGAGCTGATCGTGGCAAAAATATAATGAATACTTAATTCTTCACAGCACAGTACTATTATGGCCTATTTAACTCCTTAATAGTACATGCTAGTTAACATTAAGACACTATTATGCAATGGAGGTTGTTTTTCCTTCCTGAGGGACAGAGGAGATCCAGCCCTTACAGACGTTACGTAAACATATGTAGATACTTGAACATTATCGTACTAGTGAGCAGCGTATAACTACGAGTTACTGGATACGTACCAACACCATGGGTAGTGCTGTCGAATCTTATTGAACTACTTCTATCAGAAAATTCGTTTGGTGGCCACCGGTTGGTCTATGTAAGATTACACAGTACATCCATGTAGGGCTGGCTGTGCATGACTGTTCAGGGTTGTTCACGTACACGGTACGATCACAGTCACAATCCAACAGTAAATCTTCATTGCGACTATTCACAGTTGACAGCAGGAGTAAGTTGAAATTTAGCTATGCATTTAATGTATGGACATTAAAAATCAGTAACTTCTTACTAACCGGCCGGAAATGTCTGACACAAAAACCGCTAGACAGACCCACGGACCGCTAGGTGATCAGCTCCGCTCGGCGACAGTGTGTTGACAGTGGAAAATCTGACCCCAGTTCTGCTTCTGCTTTGTTTACGGACATGTCGTGTACGCAAAGCGAACGTGCCAAGCCGCTACCAACCCGTCATAACGGCTAAGTACCGACGGTCTAACCCGAGAAGTCGCTGGCCATAGTACAGAGCACTAACGATCCGCCAAGTTCCGTTGAAAGGCGTTTTTGAAACAAGCATTGGACCAACAGAGCTGCGCAGAACAGTGAAGAAGGTTACATGATTAAATAAAAATACGTGACTATGTGTTTAGAAAAGAATAATCAAGGAAAAGAGGATGAAGCTGTACGCTATTCTTTGAGCTTTCACGTGTCAATTTCTTTTGAAGTTCACACGGGGCGGGGGGGTACCGCATGTGGTGTATAAGGTGTGTGTGTATAAGCGTATAGCTAATAGGCTTTTGATACAATTTTTGTTACTGTTAAGGCCAACTTCTTTTTTTTTAGTATATCCTAGTAGATATTTGTAAGGCGTTTGCATGCTAAATTCAAACAAAATTATCATTGTTTTTAACGGAAGTTTCAATTTAAAGCCTAAGCCCCTTAAGAATTGTTTCTAAAACGCACTTCATTAAATTAGCAGTATTTCTAATGGTAAGTGTAATTGATGTGATGTGTGTCCTGCAAGATGTGTTACTCTTGCTCAAACACGTCTAGCCTAATTTTGAGTTATTAAGCTATCCAAAAATCCTACTTTTTGTAGAGGCGTTTTTTTTTTTTTTTTTTTTATTTATTCGCGTCTTTGCGTAACGATTTCGTGCTGCCGGGATACGCACAAGGAAATGCTGTCGAATCTTTAAGTACTTCTACCAAAAAACTCGTTTGGTGGTCACCGGTTGATCTAAGTAAGATTACACAGTACGTCCATGTAGGGCTGGCTTTGAGTTCAGTAGGCTGGTCTGAAAGTTTTGATCCCTGACCACGCCACAATTTGTGCGATACCTCGCTATACCTCCTTCATGAAGATTTCATTTTCAGGGAACAGATGCGACAACCTGAAGCCATTCTCACTAGCTCATCATCCTTTAGCGTGTTTTTGCCTTGATATACAAGTGCTTCGTTGTTCGAGAAAAAACTAAAATGGCCCATGATTGTTATTAATTGGAAAGCGAATCGGTGGAAGTGTCATTTAACCTTGAAATCTATATTCAAAACTGAAAATAACATTATATTATTAAGCTGTGACTTTTATATCTAAGTAGGGGGTCAGCAGGGTTGGTTCAGAATTATCTATAGTTGACTGTCGAGAATACGTCGACGCTTCAACACGCTTTCATCTATACGCACGTAGGCGGCCTTAAAGTATGCAAAATAATATAGGTTTAGCAGGACACATTCTGACGGTAGGCAAGTGACTGCGTGTTCCAGTGCGAAGAGGATCATTGACTTAAGCTCGGTATTGCTTGCGGAATATATGTAGAAGATAAATTGTTAATGCAAACTGGGACCTGTGTAATACTACGGTTTCACTGATTACGGAAAATGATATGTTACAGCATGGGCTGTGACGATTGCAACTTTCCACGCTATCGAACTTGGGCTTCTATTAATACAACTTTAATTCTGACAGATCTATAAACTCTCTGTCTGCCATCTGTTAGCTCAGTACTGAAGTATAAGGTTAAGTGTCGCAAAGGAGAAGATTCTCGTTAGCACAAAGTTGTGGTTCTTCCTAGCGTTAAAGTTTAGGAAACTGGTAACGGTCTGTACTGATTTGGTATGATGATGCATACACCCACCGTGCAATATTTCTGAGAAAGTTGGGAATACAACATCGCACTTTCACATAAGTTTCTTTCCTGACTGTGCTTCCTGATACTGTTCGGACGTTTTCAGTTATCCTTTTAAGACGAAAACTTTGTGAAATGGAAGTTGACCTGAAAAGGTTTATGAGTATGAATATTGATGTCTAACGGCTGAGGTAAGGTAGATTAAACGTTGATTAGAGCTAAATTGTATCAATTTTTCGTTTTAACACTTTCAACTTTAACTTCAACTTAATTACTTCGCAAGTAATACAGGCGACATACGAACGATATAACAGTTAATGTAGCAAGTTCATATAGTAAATGACTACACTCTCGCTCTTTTTTTTTTTTTTTTTTTTGTTGTTTCGATACATTTTCAGTTCACAGACTGCCTCGTATACATGACGCAGGTGCAGTCCACCCTAAATACATTCAGACTCAATCGGGAATTGCCGCTGGCAGGTCTGACTGTTAAGCGTGACGAAGCATTTCCAAAAGAATTTCAGGTTCTTTCAGCTTCTAAGTCGTTCATTCTCATCGCACAGTAAGTAAAAGTGTTTATATAATACGGCATCTTTAAACGCCCACTCAGATGCAGGTGGCTGAATGACGTTCGTTTTGAGAAATCTAATTAAGGAAGACGTATTCTGACTACAATGGTAGCAACTCCTGGCGAAAACGTTATTTAAATTTGTCTCTATCTATTACGTTATGTTAACTGTTTCTGATAGCAGTACGTAGTGATAAAGAATCCGTCAGCTTGATTTAATATTTATTTTAGTCAATTACCGCAAAAATATTATTATCCAGAACAGATTTCTAAGAAGTATGTTTGGGTATAGTGCTATTAGAGTGCAACTCGTGCTTATAGGCAAAATTAAAATATGGGGACATTTTGTGAGCTCATACAGATTTTACATTGATGATATATCTATTATTAGAGTCAGAATCCAGCTCTCTTCACGCCAGTTCTGCTAGAAAATTTCACTTGATTACAAGTAATTATACCTAGTTTTTATATATAGTAATTATATCTAGTTGAGGACAGGTCCTTGATGCCCCGATATGCCTAAGAAATGATTATAACCGAAGGCCACAAAAAGATTAAGGCCGTTCTACTTACTGCTAATTAGACCTACAAATAATTTGCTGCTCAGGACTTCGGAGGAGCGCGAAGAATGGATCGAAGCGATACAGGCCGCCGTAAACGACTACAAACGAAAACGGCTTACATTAGTCACACCACATGAACATAATAATCAGGCCATTTTGGAAGGAGAATCGATAGTGCAGCAGGCCCCCGTTTGGACACCCGACTGTCGTGTCACAATGTGCCAGAACTGTCAGGCGGGTTTTACGACTTTCCGTCGAAGGCATCACTGTCGAGCATGTGGTAAATAATGTAGCGTGTGTTCATATAAGGACAGGCGTTAGCAGAAATGGCTCGGCTAGCGTGAATGTGCCTATTGCAGACTGGCAAGGCAATCTCGTGTTTTGTATTGTAGATATTCTTTCTTGACACTGTTATACTTATATGACAACCACTTCGGGCAAACATATATATAAGACATGATAGCTCATCTGTCTGATGGTTGATTGATTTTGCTCGTCCACATATATTTAACGTGAAACAGGACGTGTTGTCTGCGGTTCGTGCTCAAAACGCGAGGCCTGGCTAAATTTCAACGGAGGAAGCTTTGAGCGCGTCTGCGATAGCTGTGTCATCAAGTTTCGTGAGTAAATCATAAAACATACTCTTAGATCTCTTACACGTATGTCATACACTTTTTAATGATTCAATATTTCTTATTAAAGATATTCAATTTAAAATAAGTGCACGCAGCATCAAAATGTCTTTCCTTCAAGATACGAACAAACTATGAGAATATAATAAAAATGTAACTTTGAATATGGTAAAAATTACTTTTCCAATTTTTTTCGTGGGAAATTATAGCGCGCGAACGACTAAAATCGTCGGCAGGCTTGCCTGAGGTCACCCCTGATACACCGACGCCAGATCCGTCGAAGTGTAACAACATAATCTTTGTAAGTTAATTTTCACGTTTGGTTCCCTTGAATGGCGCGTAAACTTGTCGAGCTGCATAGCATTAGTGTTCACAATGAAAACAGACACATGGAACTAAGAGAAAGCTGAGAGAGTGTCTTCGAACTTTTGTTGTCGAACGAATTGTTTTGGGTACTACTACATTCGTCTCTATTTGTGCAAAAATTGCTTTGTTATTTAGGAGAATTTAAGTTTCCATTTTCAGTCTCAAGTTCTGTATGCCAGAATTTCAGTTAGTACTGTCAATCCTGCTTACATACCCTTAGCCTGATTTATCTTAATTACATTTTTGGTAAGTGGCAAATTAGACCCTGATTATTGGTAATGATTTTATTGTTGCGTTGTCTTGCCTTGAGCAATAACCCCAATTGTCGTAACAGACTATCTGATACGTGCCCGTACATAATGTGTTTTATGTTCTAAGTGTCATCTTGTGCGCTAACAAAAACTCCTGGGAGCCAATTACCGAAAATAGAATTGTTTTTACGTGTGTCTTCTTTTAGCTTCTCCAACGTTGCGACTGGATGTTTTAAATCAAATGTAACGTTTTTTTTCCGATTTTAGCTGGACGACGCAAGAATAAAGAGACAGGACAAAGAAAACGCCGTCCGGTTTTTGAATCATTGTTTTAAATCATCATCATGTTCGTAATATCGCGCTCGATATATTCTGTTCTAGTTCTCAAGGTGTCTAACGTTTCTGTGGCCGCCAGCTGTCCAGACCTGTCGTTTTGGTGCGAATAATCGCAGCGGAGTTCCTGTCATTGTGGTTACGCCCCCAGCCAAACACGAATGTTATGTGCGTTGTGACGTATTTTTCTTCAAACGAAAGAGATGCGCGTTGCACGAAATGGGGCGGTCTTCCTGATCGCACTGGGGGTTGTCTACAGTTTGCTCATTACCTCAGTCGTTCACATGCGCTCTAATTGTAAATAATGTCAATGCCTGCGCTGAGAAGCAAAAGACAATTAAACGTAGTAGTAATAGGATGCTGACATTTGTTGCGTAATTTCAACTCAGCAGAGAAACGCGTGGAAAAATGACTGAAGCAGCGTGTAGTGACAGGCTCCAGATATCTAGGCTTATGGGAAAGAGACTGTAGAAACGTGTATGGCTTAGGAGAAGACGACTAGTGAATAGTTGAGTGGAATGTTCAGTTGTCATTGGATGTGTATCTGACGTTCCGGAAAAATCATTTTTCACTAAAGGTTGTTCGAAAGTAGATCTTCCTCTGCTGGCTTTTTCGGCGCTTGTCTATCTTTTGCAATGGTAGAGTCACCGCTGTTCGACGCAACTGAATAGATCTCAATGCCAAACAAAATTTTCCGTCACATGAACTGATCCTTCTGCCTTTTTTTTTTTGGTTGCTGATGCTTAAAACAAACTCCCTTTAGCTTAACAACCCCAAACATCTATCGAAATTGCTTTAATCTGAAAATATCACTTTTGGCTGCGTTGTTAGACAAGTAATTTGCTTCTTTACTTTAATGCCGGTTAATTGCTATTTGATTTTGTATAAACGGATTTAAATTAGGCCATAGTGAAACTTCTGTTAACGAAATCCACACTTCTCAGTAAAGTAGACATTGAAGCTGCGATTATGACGCTCCAAGATACTTATCAATAAATAAATGCGTTGATGCACGTTTCTGTGTCGAAAATGCAAAAGTGTACAATGTAACTGTTTGCACAAACAGTTTGACAGAGAATAGTGTTTATTTTGGAAATAGCTAAATATGCTTGAATTTAGCCGCCACACTATTGACACGTTGGAAAACGTGTACATGCGAATATTGAAGGCGTGGACTCCACTATGCTTCGGTGCTTTGTCGGGTCGGCCTGTCAACATAAGTTCTGCCTGACGTTAATTACCAAATGCAATTCACTGCTTATCTGAACCACTATAGAAGTAGTCAAGAACGTCTAATTGCATACGATGAGAAATACTTTTAACATTTGTCGTCGTATTTGATCCACTTGGAACGTCGCGTCGTGCAGGAGATATGTGGCGCCAACGACGATGGGTGCACGATGAGTGGATATCTGAAATTGTTTAGAAAAGGGGGTTGGAAACGATACTGGTACGTACTGAAGAAGCGGGTATTGTTCGTCTACAAGGCGAGCGCGGACGTCGCGCCGATCAATCGGCTGCCTGTGCTCGGATACGAGGTCGTCGACGCCGACGACGCCAAAAAGGTACTGTGTGCCGTTGTATTGCGAATTTGAATTAGAGACGGTCCTAAAAATTGTGAAACAGCAGTAAAAGATATAGGTGCTCGCCCGGTGAAATCGAATAATTAACTCAATTTTTCTGACAGACGTCGCATCTGCATATGCATTGCCATAGGAAACTTGCCCTGTCCACTGATAATAAGACAACTAGTCTGCTTATATATCTAATGCATTGTTGAAAACTCTATAGAAGGAGAAAATGGTGGAATAGCAAGAAATCATCTAAATATAAGCTAAGTAAATAACTTATGGAAACTTGCAGGCCGATCAACAAGATTTATGTTTCAAGCTGCGTCACCAGGGCCTCGAGGACGTCGTGTTGTGCGCGGAAGATCCTGAAACGGCCGCGAAGTAAGTTGTCAAGAAAAACGAGGGGGCATTTTTGTCTATTTCCCCGTAGGTTGTCGATAATACGACGTATGATGGTGGCGATGACGGTGCTTCGGCTAATTAAGAGCCACACCGATTTCAGGCAGATCCTAAAATCAGCCAATACTACAACACATACGTGTCCGATGCCCTGCATTCCGCTAAACGTACCGCCAAATATCTCTAGAAGGGCACGCGAATAGTTCTCGCAGAGGCCTGAGGAAGCATGATAGAGCTTTGGAAGAAGTATTTGGTTCATACCTCTTCCGATAAGCTTAACCTTGATTTTACGCTGATGGGCTGACTTCCTATTCAGAGGTGACCACAGCTGTTCATCGTCAATTAACGTTTGATGTTGGATCGTTTTTTAAACTGGAAGATCTCACTATGCTTAACTAGTGCTATTTAGTCTCGCCTAGTTGCATAGATAGATACATTGTCAAGACTTGTATCATAACTGAAACTCCTTTAGAACGATATTTCAACTTAGACGGTCTTAATTGGTCAACTTAATTGGTGCAAGATACATAGCCTACCAAAATTCCTTGTTTGAGCCAAACGCACTTAATTATTAATTTCCTGTGTATAGTATGAATATATGTTTGAACGTAGATCTTAGTACGATTTCAGTATTGGGCTTGATGACGATCGTATGTTTGCTACTCGTCGAGTTCGATTGGTGCTGCTAGGTTTTTTTAAATATTATTGTGCAAGTCGCTATTATGAGTAAATGTATGAGCTGAATCAAGCGTCGGCAGAGATTGATGGTACGTCAGTCAGCTACAATGCACAGACCGATATATTTGCTTCAACAAAACTTTTGATAATACTTCAGTAATGCATTTTTGTACAACGATAGGCATTTTAACGCGTAAGTTTCTTATCTGGGCGCAGGTGGAAGCAGCGTATTCGGGATGCGACGCAGCTCGAACCCACGTCGCCTCATGAGTCTTCCGCGTCTTAGTCCGGAACGCCTCTCAACGACGAACCATCGCACAAAGCAATTGGTGACATTATAGAGTAAACCCTTATGCAGCTGATTTTGGCCAAAAACAGTTGTTGTTACTATTGTTGTGTACATAAGAAAAAAAAAGCTTTTAGAGTCTACACCCTCTCTAAAACGGCTTTTCTTAAACAGCCCGAGCTTATATGTATGAAAATACGTATACTTTGCGATTATTATGGCCATTACGCACTCTTACATACATACATACATGCCAGCTAATGTATTGGAATTGTCTGTCGTTTTTTTCAGTGTCTTACGTGCCGAAAACTAGGGAGAGACATTAGCATAATTTATTAGCTTATATTTAAGCTCGGTTATGTGTTAGCTGCTTTTTGGCCGAAGTAGAGCCTTCAGAAGTTATTGACAGTGTAAAGGAAACAAACTCGCGAAACGGATCAACATTTACTTGAGTGATAGTAGAATAACAATAACAGTACTAATTAATAAACAGTAGCACAAATGGCTTGGTTTTATACAATCCACATTGAACGTCCACAGACAGACTATACACCTTTACAGACACGTTCAGTTGAACGTGATACGAGATTCAACGCAATAACGGGGTTGTTAGGCGTCTTTAATTCGTATAGCTGATTGGACAGCCAGTGCATGAATGTACAGCGTTTGCAAGCGAGCGCCGTAGTAAAGTCATAGTAAAATAATTTGTGCACCTATGAAAATGCACTAGACAGATATGAGCTATACATATCAAAAGATAAGTAGTCGTACAGTCAGCTTACACCGAGAGAAATAGCAAGGCCAGTAATGTACCGAGGAGCTTGAAGGGGTTTATTTACTTTCTACACGTTGCTCCTACTTTTAATCAACCAGAGATCAGCGAATACCTGCAAATAATGCATAAAATTCGCGACGTTAGTGAGAAAGTGCAATGAATATACATGTTACGTACCGCAATTATTTCTCTCTACCCTGTTGTTTCCACAGGTTTCGATAAAAATACAGCATATTTGCGTGCAGCATACAAACAGACATGTGCTTTAAACACTACGAGTGATTAGATGCTAGAGAGATAAAAATGGCAGCGGAATGTATGTTAGTTGTACGACTCCTGGGTAGAGCTCGAAAATAGGGTCTCTAGCCAAATCGCCTCACCTAAATACGGTGAAGTGTTAAAAGAATTATCTGTTGTTCATATAAATTATATATAAGATAAACATCATTATATTTATTATGATTATGATTTTTCTTGTTACTATGAAGTAAAAACACTAAAAGAAGAGCGAAAATCATATTTATTGCTCGAGAAGTCTGACACACAAAAGAAACATTAGGATCAAGGAAGCCTCGTAATATAATAACACTCGAAAACTATTGGGATCGGTAAAGAATGGATGGTGATGTGTTAATAATAACAGAGCTGCACTGTAGCTAAGCACTATATGAGGTGTTTTTGCATTGTTATTACGCATGTGATGATTATAATATGTAATGTAACGATAATCATAATGACAAAATAACCACTTTGAATAAGAAAACAAAACTGAATAAAAAAAATAATAAATACAGATAGATTTACTGTTTTATTAATTCGAACAGTGCTTTTTGTTAGACTTTAAATGTTTAGGTTAGCGGCTGATTGAACTAGATATTTCGACAGAATAAAAAGGGTCTATCTGAGGTGCGTCAAGATATTCTCAAAATAAGATTATTTAGAAGTCCTACAAAATCGTGTCGGAGTAAGTACATCGTGGATAGTCTGCTAGTCAAGGTATGATCTTCCGTCCATATGTTACGAATTTAGATTTCGAAATATTTTACTAAAAAAATCTTGATCATTTAAAAAACTCCGGCATTTACCACTGAATGAGAAGTACGTATCCTGAAATGCTCACTTTTTATTGTTAACATGATGAGAATTTTTTTACTTACCTTTCTAAGTTAGCGCGTCGTAAATGTGATTACCGCGCAAAAAGTAGGAGGATACTGTATAATCAAATTCCCTACAAACATTGTGATCACAATCCTGTCACGTAAATGGCATCTAGACGATTGCTTTTTCGATTGCGAATTTGTAACCTGCCTACGACGCCAAAAACATTCAGCCTCTTACTCAAATTGGAGTTGCAACTGATGCTTAAAGCTACAGCAACGTACGTTTGTGGGATCCCTGTTTCGTACCATGTTTCGTTCTATAGTACATATATACATGTTATTTTTCACACTCTAAGAATATTCTCAGCGTTACGCCTATAGAACTAAATCAATACTGTTCCATATAAACCTTACAACTACGAGAAAAACACTTAATATCAGATTGTTTTCTACCTATTAATATTCGGTCCCTCTGATTAGTTTAATGCCGGCATGTACCAACATGACAGAAGTGTGCAGCGCATTTCAATAAACACTCTCCTGTCTACAGAGAGGATTGTTATTTGCAGGGAGTATCATTTTTATTACATTATCATTATAATGTATTACATCACTGATATTATTGCGTATGTGTTAATGCGATGGCGCGTGGTGGCAGGGCAAAGTTACAGAATTTAAAAGAATAGCGCATCCGGTCTCGCATTTATGCGTGAAACAATGAGAGGCACCGTGACGCAGACAGTTGACAGCTGAAATTTGCAATTCAATTTTCTGGTAATTTAATGGAAGTCATTTTGCTTCAGCGAAAAGTTTTCGTTTCAGAGGTAGAGCGGGCACATCACGACGAAGACTACTTGTTATCCCTCGATAGTGCAATACGCTGATCTGTAGATTCGACACACTGCGTAGCGATCTCCAGTATCGGATGTGTGCAGCTGTCGAAATGCTGCCTCGCTCGACGGTTGCTGCCTCTTTTATCGTTGTTGCCATGCTGGACCTCGGCCAGGTAATGAGCCAGTGTCCCAAGAAAGATATCAAGTGCATCTACCCCGTGCTCAAAGAATTCGATCCTTCGGGCATACAGTTGCTTGGTCACGCATCCTGCCTTCGTAGAGAGTGTCCCAATCTCGTCGATGACGATAAAGGCGAGTCAAAGGATGTTGTTCTAAAACTACATAACGAACTGCGACAGAAGATAGCGCTCGGAGAGGATGTTCACTTTAGACGGACAGCGAGAACCAGCCAGGGGGCCGGCAACATGCTACAGATGGTCTGGGATGATAACTTAGCTGAGAATGCTATGAATTGGGCCTTTCAACTGTGCTTGGATAGAGGTATACATACATTTTTAAGCCGTCAGCATGGCTATTGTATTCCAATGGTATAATTTTGGAAGTGAACTACTTGAGTCTCAGCTCCACCGTTACTCGTAGTGCTGGGTGCAATACAGAACCCAATGATATAGCTGAAACTTTCGTATTGCGGTAAATTTTTGGATGAAACAAAGTATCTCAGTAAGCGAATAAATAAGTTGGCTGCGTAGAAGTTTTGAGGGTCATCCCGTTGCACTTTTTATCGGCTCCCTTGAAACTTGCACAATTCCTCTTATTACGTGTGACGTTTACAAGCTTTGAGCGTAGATTAATATGGTGTTAACGGAATGCCCAATGGCGATACCAGACGTAAAACTCCAAACATAGAGATTAATACGGTGTCACAAATGAGCCTGATCACACATACCGCCGAAAGAATCTAGTTATTGCAAATGAAGTGGCACATTTGTATTCGTTTCGTAGCAGTCTTGTATGCTAAATATGTTGAGGTGGCGGGATGGTCCTCATAAGCGCGCGAGTTCCGTGAATCTTCTCCCTTTCGTATCGGTACGATTGATGCTTACCCGCAACTAGTCCGTAAAATACCACTCAGAAAATCAATAATTGTCTAATACCCGCAATATTACCGATTGATGGCCAGCACGGCTCGACTTAAAGTATATTTTCAAAGTTCATTGAATGTTGTGCACTAGTGCGTGGTAATCGGGCGCACTGCCGTCACTGATGTTGTAGCTTATGAATATCGTAATATAAAAACTTTGAAAGTTAGCCCTATCACCGCTTAACTGTCACCTGTTCTCGTTATGCCGCAGCTTTATGAAGAATTAAACTATTTCGGTGTCGTGCATGTATACAAGCTATCTCGGTGTAGTGCATATACAAAAGAAGTAATAGTTGAAACAAAAATACATTTGTCTTTATGAACTTTCAATATCATTCATCATGTTAATAGTAGCAAAAAACTTGCATGGATCTCAATACGTGAATTAGCACGTGAACATATTTGCGTATCCCAGGAAGAAAATCTTGCCCCATTTATTCCACAGGTAGACCAACCGGCCGATTATGGAGACATGACCAATTAAAATGCCGCAGCACAGACCAGTTCATGTATGTTGGTCAGAATCTCTTTTGGGTGCATGATGACCACGGCATTATCAACTGGAAACATGCCATCGGAACATGGTACAACCAACGTTTCAACATGAACGACAATTTCGTTGAGCAGCCACCGGGGCTATACACAAACGTTTCTGAGTTCATACAGCTTATATGGGCACATTCGTTTAAGGTAAGCTGTGAAGAACCCGGAATGGTCATTAGCCTTAGGTTAGGGCGCACGAATCAAAGATATCACCCAAATTCATCGAAGTAATGCACATACAATTCTTCGTCTTCTCTGTTCATTGCCAGAACCCGATTGAGATATTGTTTTTTTGATTCGATTGATAGCCCTTAGAAACAGTTGTCTTCTTAGTCACTTTTACGTTTTTGCTGTAACACTTCTTTGCTTTTGCCTTTGCTTTGCAAAATTTTCATCAGGTTGGCTGCGGCTATTTGAAGGCTACTTTTGATAATCCTGTGGATCCTGCACATCGCTACGTTCAGTCATTCTACATTTGTAACTATGGACCCCAAGGAAATAGGCCTTGGATCTATATTTATCGGGTTGGCAATCCAGCATCCAACTGTCCCCAGGGATCACTTCCAAGTAAAGAATACATAGGCTTATGTAAAGTCTACGACGAGGATGTAGTTCGACAGAATAATGGGAACTATTGAAATGAAAAGACACCGGCAGCTCAATAATAAAAAACCCTGTTAAACAGATTCCTTGCTAAAAGCACAGGCAAATTATCCGATTGAATTTTGATTGTCGTGTATTACTATAAATCATAGTATATATATATATGTAATGCATGTAAAAAATATATTAATTTTTTACATGCATTACATATATATTGCCTATACATATCTACAGGGGTCGACTAAAGGGGTGTAAAAGAAATTTGTTAGATGTTCTTAGACAAGCGTTATGCTATCCGTTCGATTCGGGAGATTCAACTAAATTTTTCTCAAAATAGTTGTAATTGTATTAAAATAAGAAAAACAATGGGATCTTATTTTTGCATTCACGCGCCGTTTATTTAACATAAGCAGTGTACAGCAGAGTTCCGTTTGTCCGCCTACATAAAGGTTAGAAAACGATTGTCAATATACAAGTTCCACATAGTTACTAGTATGTCAAATATGTATATATATACAACTGCTATATATACAGTGGGAACAATAGCATTCCATCTAAATTGTTTCATTTTGCCATAAACCGTTATCAAAATTGACATAATGCGTTCTTATATTATACATACATATATGCTATTATATATACAAGGCGGTGAGATTTTTGAGAAGGCACCAATTAATATCGTTCAGTTTGTCACCCCCCCAAGAAACGACCGGTAACAAGCAATCGTAGCGAGTAGCTTCGCCCCGACGCAGTCTTTTGCAATAAATTCATTTTAATTCTAATCGAATTGCGTATTTATATTTAACAACAATTAGTCCAACTGAATGCAGTGAGCTGTTTTTCGAGGATAATGACAAAACCGTAGTTTTGGTATAATTAGGTTCACTGTTCAATTTACGCAAAGCGAATTGTATTAATACTCATGTTTTAAGGAAAACAAACAAGTCACGTATTTGACTTAAAATTTTGGGTATCGAAACACAAGTTAATCGAAATGCTATTCGTAAAAATGACAATCACTCTTAATGTGCTCTAGCTGTCAAGCTTCACACACAGACACATCGTTCGTAGAAATGTTTTGCTATTTAACAATGTGTCCAATTAACGTATACTCATGAGATAATTCGTTTTCGGAAGCAGCTAGTATTTATTATAAGCTGACACTGCTTTGTTGCCATTACTATTTCTTGCTTCGTACATTACTCGCCTCTTGACAGGTTCGTCATATAGCATCTTCAAAGATCGTAATTCATTATGCTTAATTTTGCTATTAATAAAGCCTTAATATTAATAAAGTACGAGGCCTAATTTGCAGGCTTAACTTCAAATCTCGATTGCATAGGAACGTTTATGTGGTGTAAGCATAAACCACGCACAATAAACAATTCCCTCTAAATTATAGTGATTATGTACATTTAATACACAAACTCACAGTACTGGTGATCTGATGAAGTCATGGGTATGTAAGCAAGTATGCTAAGTGCAAACATGAACGAGCTCATGTTTAGAATTGTTTAAGAACAGCCTTTTCTGCTATCGCAGGTTTTTATGTTGGGTAGCGGACAGTGAACCATTTCTTCTCCAAGGCAATTAACCGCTATTCTTACGGTAATGAAACGAAAAATTTAGCGAGACGATACCTCTCGCTGAATAAATCAGATTATTCAACACAGATTATCGTTTTGAGTGTTATTTTTTGGTGTTAGTCCCTTACTTGGGAATAGTTGCTTCTCACCATCTTTTCCTTTGCATAGCATTGATAGCACACAGGAATTGTAACATGGCGATTTTAACGCATATGTATATATTTAATATACTTATTGTGTGTATAAAACACCTATAAATCTATGTGAAGTATTTGGAATCTAAGTAGAACATAAACCTACCATAACGGATATGAGTGGGGAGGCAACTCTCTTGGCCTTTTCCATGCACTCCTGTGCTTGAAGATCACCTTGCGTTACAGATGAATGCCCCTGTCAGCCACCTCGCCCTCCAAAACTTCTTTTATTTTCCGAGATGTTACGGATTTTGTCCCCGCTTGTTGCCCGCCTAGCGCCGAACATATTTGATCTGTTCCCTCGTATTCTTCATTTTCATTTTTTCCACCTAGTATCGTACGCATCCGCCTGCGTTGAGTCGGTGTCCCGTCGTTGTATGTAAACGTCAGTTTCGGGAAAATTTCCAGCTTGGCCTTATCATGATCCTTGTCTTTATTACACCCACTAATCGTGAATACGCCGTGTAGTACGCAGAAGGTCGCCCAGTATTGCGGCTTACTGAAGGGTGCCGCCGCGCGTCATTAACGAATTTAACGTTTTCGTTTTCGCCTTATAAGTTGTTGGGTTCTGCTGGTCTTCTGTCAATGCTTAATTCAAGCTAGTGTATGCTATGGAGACAAAGAGGATGGTCCGAAGTGAAATACCTCTTAAATCATTCTCACACATTCGCACGAATCCACAGATGCCGGTTAAGTGGTCCAACTATATTGTAGCTATTTATTATGAGATGCCTTGTCTAGTTTGCCTACCGCGCGTCGTTACGTTTCTTAGCGAGCTCAACCGCGTAGCTCACTTTGAGCACGTGAGGACCAACGGAAAATTCAGGATTGCGTCGGCAGAAGGTTTCAGCATCGCGAGGATTGCGCAGGAATACAAATGCCGCCTTTCGATCACGAAGTATACGCATCCTCTGTAAATCGAGATTAACATTTATCTATTAGTTATCTGCCGCTTGCGCAAAAGGAAACGAAAAACAGAGGTTCGTTGAATAGCATTTAGTTAACTTTGGGAGTAGGCCATGAATTCCCACAAGCACATACATACATACATTATATATGTATATATGTATGTACATGTATATAAGTATGTATGTATATATACATATATATATTAAATACATATATATATTTGTATATAGTATAGCGTGTAAATCGTATATGGGAATTAAACTAACCTCAACATCGAATTTACTGAAAGCTTCCCCCAGCCTCCGCTCGTCCAGGGTATCATCCACATTCGTCAGAATCACCTGTCTCTTCTGCTTTTCTTCCTTTGTCTCTTTTGAGTCAGCTATTGCAACAGTAGCAGCCCCGGCTGCTAACTTTTGGGGTCGTCCGTTAAGGCCGGGCTGTCCCTGTCCCTTGTCTGTCCCTGACTGTTGTTGTTTGCTCAGCCTTTCTCTAACAGCTTGCCTTCGACGTTCTTCTTTCATCTTCAGCACTCGCTCACGTTCTTTCTTTTGCTCAAGCAGCTTCAGCTCAAACTCATCTTTAGAAGAAAACAGAAGCAGTGAACAAATTTTTTTGATACTATCGAAATAGAACCGTGCCGCTTTTTGTTGTATACATCCATGTGTGCGAAAATATCGAGCTACGACAATTCACATAACCTAACGTACCATGCCTTACACTCCTATAAGGCTTCTACATATACTAACCAAGAGGCCTGCTAGGTTCCTTGCTGGGCGGTGGACTTCGTTGTCTAACGTCACGCTTATCCCTTGATCCGCCGTGTTCAACCCGGCTTAACTCCCTGCATTCTCGGTAGCGATGGTCCACTCGACTGTCCAACCGGTCACGTATGCGAGAATCCCTATGGTAATCTCGGTCGCGATCACGTGATGCCCAATTATCGTCCCTGTCTCTAGATCGGGATCTGGACCGATCTCTACGATCTCGAGACCGTGTAATTTCGCGATCTCGCGGTGGCGGGCTGCGGTACCGCGGGGGACTGCGATATACAGGAGAACGACTCCGTTCCCGATATCCTCCAGTCAGATGCCCCTGCATTGATTAAAATTGAATGCAAATAACAGATACCGAACTCTTGATATCAAAGTGAACATTCCTATTGGGAATCAATTGGGCGCAATTGATACATTCCAGGTTACGCTGGAACTTCCCAGCGTTTCTCTCACTAAACACCTCTTGCCGGTTGCTGTAAACTTGAATGATGTACTAATTAAATACGCAGCTAAACTGCGCAATTAATCAATGTTATTACGAATTCATCAATTTCTATATTGCATCACTAATTCAGCGACACTATGGGTAAAATTCATATCACACAGACTTGTAGCCATTGGAAAGAACTATATACGTACTATATAAGTCTTCACTTTTTATCTTGACATTTTAGAACTGATTTATTAGCATAACCACAACGCAATTAAAATAGGCAAAAAATGTAGCGAAAAACGAGAATTTAACAAATATATTTCAAATACTCGTAAGGACCAATCAACTTACCGTGGAAGTGATTGGTGGAGGTGGGATGCTGGTGTCAAATCTGGTATATCCTGTTACTTCTGGTGCAGACGTTGGGGGAGGGCGGAAATTTTTATTAACGTAGATTTTTTGACCAGGCTTATTGGCAGCAGGCAAAATTGTCGCAGGATGTCCGCCAATCGGGGGTGGCGGAACGCTAAGGTTAGGCGGCGGCAGGGGCGGTGGGAGATTGGTGAACATAGAAGCGAGCGGAGGAACCGGCGGCGGGGGTGCGTTTGGTGGAAACGCTGGCGGAGGCAGCGATATTGGGGGTGGTGGTAACAACGGAGGCGGAGGAAACTGTAACGGTGGTCCCCCAAGCGGAGGCAATGGTGGTGGAGGCCCGTTAAGAGGCGGAGGCGGAAGTGGTAGACCCGGAGGTGGAAATCCTGGTGGTGGCAAATTCAAATTGGGCGGCACCGGAGGTGGAGCAAGCTGTTGGTGGTGCGAACTGTTGCTACCAGGATGACCTCCATGACCGCCATGGACCCCTGAACCGGCAGGATTTGCCCCGCCACGATTTGACGTCGGACTGGTATTATTAGGCTGAACATTTGGCGGAAACCGCAGCAATGGTCCTTGGTGTCGCGGCCGAGGATGATGTTCTGAAGGGGCTCGAATACCGGCACGTCCTCTGGGACTATCGCCGTACGGCCGTGGCCTGTCGTGTCGGAACCGTCCTCCACGACCTCGAAGCCCGCCACGCGGTTGGAACTGATTCGATTGATTTATACCACTCTGACTGTGCTGTTGCTGCTGGTGATGCTGTTGATGGCGACTATGGTGATGCCCACCAATCGTGGGTATTTCAACACTTTCCAAACTATCCGGTATACCCTGACGCAATTTACCACCGCGAGTTGATATAACGCGCTCTTGTTGAAACCGGCTGCTCCTACCCCTTGGCTGTTCTTCGTCGTCATCCTCATCACGGACTTGCTCTCTGACACGATGCTGATGAACAATCACCTAATGAATCATATTTGAAAAAATGTAAAAAAAAAAAAATAAAAAAAAAATCATATCTTTTATAGAGTGAGCTCACGACGAGAGGCAAAAAATTGTCTGATCCGTAGGTGCACTACCACATACACTGCTTAATTCTCAGTTTGTCCTTAGTAGAATACATGCTGCAGCAAAAGTCTCACAAGGACGAATTGATAAGCACCACATGTACTGCTTAATTCTTACTTTGTCTTTAGTTGAATCTATGGTGCGGCAAAGGTTTCACAAAAACAAACAATCCTACTTGCATGTATGCGTGGGTTTACCTTCATGCGGCTTTTCTTACCTTTAACTGTGTCTCATCATCAGATTCAGACTCATTTGCTTCTTCGTTGGATGAATTCAGCTCTTTTGTAGGCTTTTCCTTTTCCTTAGGCTTCTCCTCGGCAGAATTAACCACTGGGGTTTCCATAGGTTGGGGAGCAAGCTCGGGTTTTGCAGGCTCATTGCCGACTGCTTTCTTTAGCGGTTCCTCTCGTACTACAGTTTCGACCCGAACACTTTTCGCGGGTGCAACCAAGGCTACTGGGACCTGTGCTGGCGGAGGCGGCTCTTTAGCCTGTGACGGCGGGCCTGCTTCCGATGGGTCTGGCCCTAATAAATCATCTTCCCCGTCCAATAAGGCGTCATCATCGTAATCATCCTAACCACAATGACAATCAGGTAAAATAAAATGTAGAGCAATCATCATAATTTTTTATTTTCGCATAAAATTATAAACAAGAGAAGTAGAATTAATTTATTTCTGTTTGTGGTAGGTTATTTTCTGTGTATTAACTGACCAATCCCAATTTCCCGAATATATTTACATGTTGTTTGCAAGCCCCAAAATGAACAAATTAAAGATATCTTTTCGCTGTAAATAAAAGCCCTTTCAAAGCACATGTGAGCTGAAACGTAAACGGCTTGCAGAATCAATAAATACCAAAAGCCTATTATTAAACATTAAAAATAATTAGGTATCTCTAGACGGAGACCATTAATAAATACCTTAAACCTATTATTAAAAATTATTGAAGATTAGTTAAATACCTTTAGACAGAGACCACCATCGTCATCAGCAAGGAGGTCATCCTCTTTCATACTGAAAACGGAAATTTCATTTAGTAAAAAACTATGTACACCAACAGAGAAATTCTGCTATTTCTATTGCATTCCTCTTGGCCTTCGCAATTTTGTTTGTCAAATTTATAAAAACCTGGCTGCTTCAGCAGGTTTATTAACTGGTTAACTTTTTGCAGCGCATTTTGAACTCCTAAGACACTTGATTTGAGTATTTGAGAAAGAGTTAATACACAATGACCAAACCCCGAAAGTTTCAGAGAATATTATAATCAATAACCGATGAGAAAACTTTCTGCAGAAAGGATTATTAATCCTTTCTTGATAAAATACTTTCTGAAGGAAGAAAGAAATAAAATACTTTCAACACACGCATTTAAAATTTTTTAATGTTCCATACTGGGCTGTTCACCAGGGTTGCTAATCAACAAAGGTCGCGCTTGAGTAGCTTTAGCGATTCGCCATTCGTGCTAATCATTCAGCTGGCAACCACCTTAATGGGACACCCAAGCAAATGAAATTTTAGTCGTTCAAAAACGTGGGCTAGCCGTGGACGAGCCGCATAGTTTTGCTTCGAACCGTGAAGACAAGCTTGTTATTCATACGAGGTGTGAATCATCTCATTCGGCTCGAAGCATGAAGCAACTATAACAGCGGAAAGCGGTACCGCGCTATTACATGAAGAAAAACACTTCTTATTTTTCTTGACGAGCCAAACATCTCACCGGCAACTTAACGCGGTCAATTCGCTTCGACCCGCTAAAAATACTGTTCACTGCATAGCGCAGTGACATCGTTCGTTTCGACCAATCGTGGCTACATCCGTGTGTGTAATTAGGACTGAAAATATGCTGTCTACAATGCTTGCTTAGGCTGAATTGACTAGATATCCGCGAATGTGCATTATGGTGTCCCTTCAAGGGTTAGAGAAACAACAATTCGAAATGTTACCGGACCAAGTAACATTGGCTTGTTGAACTACCATACAAATACAACTAAATGGATGGTGCTCAACTGGATCAACGATGCACAATATTAGCACAGGTCAAGTACGAAGTCGCGTAATTCTATCAATGGATGAAAGAGGTATGGGTATGCAACGAGTTCATCTACGACCTAAAACTATTAAGTGTATGCGCTATTTTGACATCACACTCACCTCATCATGCGGGGTACGACGTCGTCAAAGTCAATTTTGAAATTGGCTTGTCTCAGTTTCCCAACCCCTGAAATGCCGTACGTGAAGATCAACAAGGGGACATTGTTATCGCAACACCCTTCTGTGGAGCCAACCAACAATGACATTAGGCACAGCAAACACATGCACCGGCCTTTTACCAAAACACTGAGAAATTATTGCCTAAGAAATAGGACCACAGCTAAGGACTCGGCATGTGTCACACAATTTTATAAAAACAATGCGCGCTGCCTATTGAGACTAACGGAGCGGAAATAAGCTAACAGATCGAGAAAATGGAAAGAATTGTATGAACGCTATGGGTGCTGGACAGTGTAACAAACCGGTAAACTACAGAAATGCTTTGTATGTTTTCATTTACAGTAGAAATTCACCAACAGGCATAGACATCAAACCGCGAAATAACAAACCGTCGCCTTCGATAACACCAAAACAAAACAACGACTCGGTGGCCAGTCACGCGGTGGTCTTTACGCAAGCTTGCTATCCGTCGGATGCGATTGAACTCCAAAGGCGCGAATATTTGAATCCACTTTTATACGATATTACTACTCGTGCAATCTACATAGTAGGTATTGAAATACTTTGTATATACACAGTAGTTCGACACTCTGCCACGAGTCGTGTCGTTATTAATATTAGACCACAGAATTTCTAAATTTAGTCACCTATAAACTTTTTTTACTGTTAGCTGGATTTCTGTTTTTCCACATCTATTAAGTTGTTTTTGTTTTAATTCAGTAGAACTGAGCCTATAAACAGCTTCAGGAAAAAAGCATTACATTTCACAGAAGAAATGCATTACAGTTTCTGCTTTATTCTTAAAGCAACTCATGCCACAAAGCTTAATTCTTAATATGCATTGTACGAACACCTGGATTACAGACTATTTTAGAAGATTACTTTTTCGTAAACACATTATCTTTAGCATTGCCTAGTCGAGATGTATGTATAAAGTACGAATGATTTATTTTTATTATTAGTCATACAAATTCATATAGAAAATAGTTCATATGACATAAATATCTGTCTATTCTATATTTATTTACTCGGTCTCATATTTGGTCTGCGCAGGCCCTACCAAATTAGGAAAAATATATGACGTTTATAGGTTTGTAGGCTCACAGCAAGGTCATACCCGCCTATTATTAAACTTACGAATACATGAAGCGGTCTAGGTTAGAATCTGGGCGTGAACATATTTCGTTGGAGGACGCTAGCCGTATGAAGGAATGCTTAGCCAAAGCAGTACCGAGCGTAAACTACTCCGGGACCCGAGCTTCGGAATGGAATTGGGTACTCTGCTAAGAAAGTCGAAAATCAGCTGTTGAAACAAACATAAGTCTTTAACAGTTAGCCTGCTAATTATCTATATTTATAGGTCCATAAGATAAATGGGCCTATCAGATAAACGCGGGGTCTATAATCAGGCTTCATAATGAGGGTAATTTATATTCACTTTATTGATTTTCTTTCTTTGAGAATACTTCCTTAGTTCCATTGTATTCAATATCATTCCGTGCGTAGTTCGCTGTGATTGGCTCTCCTATTACCGTTTGTTATCCACTGGAAACAAACATTCTCCCTTTTCCCAAGGTAACGCCATTATGGATTTGCTTATGAGATTAGACTTAGTTTGTTCAGTTACTTAGTATTCGTAAAGCTTTTTAATCTAAATGCGCTTACTAATAATAATCACCAACCTATTTATCCTCCACAGCTTCTTCGTACTGGTAAACGTCCCTGTTCAATCTAAGATTTCTATATAATAGACACAATATTGTATAGATATATACACACGTTTATAATATTTTTTTTATACGGCCGAGTGTATTTTTACATTCTTTATTGACAGAACACTGGATGTGTAAAAACTGGACGTGAGTATACACAAAAAGACGCTGGCTACACGTATCGATGCCAGGCTGAGCAAAAGAAAGATTTGCCGGGAACCATGTAGTCATTAATATGACACCGTAAAAACTACTTTTCGTCACATGATCGGATTATCGGATGCTAACAGTCTTTTTGTCAACACAGATCATGCACTGATTGACGAACATCTGCATCGCTGTGACTATTCACCATTAAGATGTTTTCTTTTACTTTTAAAAAAGTAAGTAAACGGCACTTACAGGCGCGTTACTGCCCGCGATGTGAAAAGGTAATCTCCGCGGGGTTCGAGAGTAGCATGAAGCTGAGAAACGCGCAAAGTGAAATGCGAGGGACAGCCGAGCTCGCACCCAGATATCAGTGCTTTTTCCAGATTTTGTTTGAGCAAGTCACAAACAACTAATTCGCCCTGACTGATCGGGCGCATGGTCCTCCTAGAGCCGAAACTTTTTGTACAAAGTGAAATTGCTAGATCGGTCGTACACGTATGCAGCCCGTCGTCGACTTCACTGCACAGGCTGGAACTACGATTGAGCATTCCCTTAATTTGTACATAAATGATTTACGGCTTTTATCAATGAGATCAATCACGTAAACAAGGGCGAACAACAACATATGGCGTACTAATTGTTGTTAAGCGCATGGTTCAAAAAGACAAAAATATTTGAGAGAACGCAGTCATTTTTAACGTCGGCAACCTTATCCCGGTGTCTACTCTCGTAAGATGCAAGCGGAAACGGCTACACGCACAATCTCCAATACACCTCTTGACGAAGAAAAATCTGCTATTTATTAAAGATCTGCTAAGTTAGCACAGTTTATAATTTGGAAGCTAATTTATCCCGAATACCGTTGAGTAGACCTATTGGTTCCACTGACGGCCTAGATGCTAGCATTAAAGGATGAAGTAGCCGAAGCTTTTGTGACTTCCTCGAAAATCATTCTCTAGTAGTTTCTTACCTTATAATTATACGGATTATACGTGTAAGTGAAGTAATTTCCGCCAATCGTTTCCATTCGCTTTGTCATAAAGCTTCCAATGCGGAACAGAGGATTCGAACGGCGACTCAAGATTTCTGTGTATAAATTACGGACATGAAGAGTTTAGGATAGGACACACGGCGTTCTCAATAGAAGCATAATCAGCAACACAAACTTGTAGAGGCTTAGATAATACACACGTTGCTTTCTCCCAAGCGCTAGATCTCGATATCCGCCGTTGCTGCCATTTCTGTCACGCGCAGAATACTTGAATCCCTGTGGCGACAAGACCGAATCATTACAAAGCTTTTGTCGTGCCTTGTATTCTGTATATGGAAGAGCTACAGAACTGATGTTGCACATTTCGCCGTCTCTCGGCATTTTCACAGTCACACTTGTCCGAATAGATATTCTCGCCAAGCGAGAATACGTTAAAGCATCCTCTTATTATAGACGCCCTGTAGGACAGATCACGTGCTGGTCATTATCGCACGGGCGTATTTGTGCGTCATTGCATCAGCACATGTTCGTTCGCGCATGGCCCCACCTTGCTTGTACACAGCTGCCTTTTCCCACCAGCTTTCAATAGATCCGGAAATGCGAAACAACCGCCTACGTTAAGGTATACAATGACGATTATGGCTTCGAAACCCGATTGCAAACTTCTCGGCTTCATTCATCGTCCTACCTCCGTAGCAGCTTCACCTCCTACACCCGAATTCGTCCTGTGGTAAAGCCTTAACTTGTTCGATTGAGATGTTTATAGCTTGTACTACCTTGCCGAATGCTAATAGACCTTTCACTGGTCGTTCAATTTCCGGTGTCTGATCACACCCTCCTGATGTTGTTCGGCACGTTCGCTGATATCACTGAGGCATCAACTTCGAAGGTCGTTCCCCCCATTTTTGCTTATCTGTACTGCAGATTTTCTTGATTTCTCGTCCACTTCCTGACGGCTACTTATATTAGTGAAGGCTGACTTCGTTACCTTTACACTATAATAGAAGCTTTATCGACCTGTAAGCGCCTTATCGCGCGAATTCAAAGTGCTTCTGGATTTCTCTAGTTGCCATCCTTTATCCTCTATGTCCCCTTTTTGTCCACATAATCATTGCCCAGAGATCATACGCACGTCCGTAACTCTAAAAAGTTCCTCTGGAGCGGGCTGCTCTAATGCGCAGCCGTTCTTCCTGTTGCTGTTTTTATTGTTGCGAAAAGTTATGGGCAAGGGTATACGATTTAGTGGACATGAGGTGAGTGATCTTACGTGGCAAACATGTTATACGATCTGTAACTATATTGTTGTCCTATTCGGTTTTAAATAATATGTTCTTACTATATAGAATCCCCGGAGAACAACGGCGACGACCTAAATCATGAAAACCCTTTTTAGAGGTGATTAATAACCTCATTGTTGAGGTTATTTCACAATTCTTAAGTAACACATTTCTATTTTAATGGTTGCTAAAACTGTTTCGACCGATGAACTAGCGATCTTGAAGCACCCAAAGATAACGCAGGAGCTAAAGATCTGCACTGTTTATTATTTGTCACTATTTGTAATATTAACGTTATTCACGTAGAAGAGTGTGTGTTAACATATTAGAGACGCTTCAGCGCAAAAGCGAGCCTGAGCCCATTGTGCTTAGACTGGCATAACGTACAACAGAAATGGCTTGTGGCAGTGTTCCTTATATGCAGATACTGCAACCTAAGTACACTGTACAAAAACCGCATTGCTGAGACTACTTTTTTAGAGGAATAGAAAGACCAATTATGCGACCACAAACCGATGGCTGCCGGTTTTAAACAAGCTTTTTTTTTTTTTATACGGCTTTAACTTTACGGTTCGCTGTTGTTGATGACTGAGAAAATAGCGCTCCTGACTGCTGAAAGCGATTTCCCAGTTGGCGCTTGCATTATCTGGGCAACTCCCAAAATCACAGATAAGATGCAAAAAGGAGAGACATCAACAGGAGCTTGACATTTTGAAAACTAATGTCGATAATAATACAAACTTATTCAAAAGAGTGCCAAGCTAAATACAAGCTGATTCAACGAAGCTTTACAAGGACACGTCGAAGTGCAAAGACAGTACGTCGTACGGTAATAACGCCCCGCAAGTGCTGCACAATGAAATAGGATAATCCATCAAAACGGCCAATCACCTAGGCCAACGGGCTGATCGAATGAATATTCCATTTATACAAACGAACCATTTACTTAGTCTAGCAAATAAAAACTAAATTCATAACATTGAGCTTAGCCGTGTTCCTTAAAAAAAGGTTGCAGTTTTCATTCGTAAGTTGAAAAAAAAATGGGTACCTTTTTTCAAACCAATTACGTGCATTTTCTTTCTTTACAATACTTCCTGCCTGGACCATCAGCACCGGCCGTTGAGAGAAAGTGAGACAGAGTGTTTAAACACTCATAGCAATATCATGCCTTACAACATGAATAGTTTCTATAGACTTCAATTATAAGGTATTTTAAATGAGGCTAACTGGCATATTTGTTTTTTAGTTACTCGTTTAACCCTCTACAATTAGACCTAGATGATGCAAACGTAAACTTTTCTTTCGTTTGTTTTTTTGATTGCCCCCCGGCCTATGACAATAATCATTTTTTTTTGGCCCAGTTCACATATAATTCTTAGTACATACAAAATATGCCTATGTGTAATACATTCGAACTCGCGCAACAATAAATCAGACTTTCCTATTAGACACATAGGAATCGAGATGATTTCAATGGTGGACCCTCGTTGAAGCTGGCATCGGGGGCTCCTTGGATGGAGGACGTAGGCGAAGGCGAATTAACACCGTGGTCACTCACTCCTCTATATACGTGTTTATATATCATACACGCAATGCCCAAGAGCGAAAATGACTTAAGGTGGCCGTTAAAAGCGCTCAGATCAGATTGTTTTCCAACGGTTCGTGACAGTGTAGAGTAATGGTGATTTCCTTTGGAAATTCAAAGTTACAATATGAGACACAGATGTTCCACGATCCCGTATAACCTTACGAGGTGGAGTCAGATAGGACAGAGGAATGATAACTTCCCATATAGTTGTCCCCCCAAAACGAATTGCCTTAGTACAAAAAGGTGAAGTTTAAAAAACACTAACTACCGAAGTATATATGAAACAATTCACTTGTCTTTGTGTCACTTAGCCCTATTTTATTCCACTGTCAGAATATACGATCCTCAAGTACAACTGTCTTTTAATGTTTATAGAGAAAAAGGTTCAATTGATATACGTCGTTATTTTAGCAAATAAATGCTGTTATACTTGGTTGTTTGTAATGAATAATTTTTTCTATAGAAAAAAAGAAAATTAGTGTTAAACTCTCGAAAACGGTAGCAGTGTTTAGAAAATTCAAGCGTCAATAAACGCGCTTTGAGTGAATCCAGAAATATTCTTTCCTTAAAAACGGGAAAAATGATTCTGTAACTGCTCTTATGGCGTCAACGTTCATCGTAATGCAAAAAATAGAAATTCATCAAAAGAAAAGAACGGTAGATGACAAACATAATTTCGCTCATCACATAATTACGATGTATTGAAAAACACAGCTTCGATTGAAAGGAGCCATGAGCCTGCTTCTTTTTCTCAAAAGCATTTGAGGTGTTTTGTAAAAAAAAAAAATCACTAGTAGTAATGTTTCGGACAACGAAGAACTCGATAGCTTTCAATAGCAGTTTTAAAACGAAATATCTCCTATAGTTCTTGGAAATCTTTTGAGATTCCACAGATCTGTCAACCTAAGGGCCAATTCTTTCATCTGGTATCATTCAAACGCCAAGGGCACTAGCCAAGTGCTAAAATAAGATTCTATGACGAATCATTATGACAGTTTCGTCATTATTAAGCCTTTAGGTGCAATTGGAGAAGTAGCCGACCTTTCTAGCATCAGGACGACAGAGACTTTCAATTAGCGACCGTTAATCATAACATATACTTTATAATGACAAATAAAAAAACGATACGAGTATTTAAAGCTATCGGATATCTATAAAGTCATTCAGTGATCGGCTTGAATTCCGATATCGCTCTGCCTATTTGAGTAGGCCATTGGAGGATTAACCGACAGATATCAAGGGCTCATTACTTGACTGCGGGTAGCGCTCGTTCTAGCAAACATAATAGGAAAGTCTCTTATTCGACATACGAGAAGTGCCATCTATATAGCCCTTTTCAATCTCGTTAGAAATCCGACTGAATTGGTTGAATAAGAGTTTTTTTTTTTCGGTCGGGGTTACTTTTACTGGCTAGAAACGTCCAATATTTTTGGAAATATGTTTTACTCTCCTACGCCGGAATGAACAGAATTTGAATGTCTATAAAGGTATCAGATTTGCGACGATTCAGGTCTCTTAATTATGCAGCGTTCGAAGGTGTGCCTGTCACGAATGCTGCCAATTAGATCCAAGCAAGTCGTATGCTACATGCAAATACGCTCACCTAAATAGACCTTCGAATTTATACCAAAATGACTATTACTTATAGTTAATAGGCTTAGCTTCCTTTGGCCTGAGCGGTTGTGATGCTCCATCCTTCTCTATTGTTTCTTATAGATAAACATAATACTGAAGGATGTGTAGTAAAGCAATATACTGTTTAGCCACTTATAGCCTATATAGCATCTAAACAATATCCGCACACTGATTAAAATACATCTATTAATGTAATGATCAAGCCTCTCTCTGTAGACTGTTACTTTTACGTCACGTAAAATCGAAACCTATAATTAAACGCTCAGGATAAAAAAAAACGTACGTTTTTCATATCAACCGTTGTCGACGCTGCTCTCGGTTTGTACAATTAGCGTAACAGCAAAAAATATTAGGATATTTTTCTATTATTATTATTACTTATATTAATTAGTGTAGTTAATACTATATTAGTGGTACGGCTGTATCAATCAATGTAGCCGTCAGCCACTCTTTTCAGTCATCTTTCAGTGACTAATGAAACAAATCGATAGCGACCGGGTAATAATCTGCGGGTGAGTGGCGCTCCTCTAGTACAATGGCCGTATACACACACGCTTTTGCTGGTTGTTTACGTAAGTCATGTCACCAATGGCGATATCTACGGCTGCACATTCAACTTCTGTTTTTGATAACAAAACAGAGTCAGGGGCGACTGCTGCTTCCTTCAAGACCAAAACACCTATTCTATTCCCTGCACCACTTTACTCAGTTTACTAACACCATTTGGTAAGCCAAAGCGTTCTCTGCCCTTTCCGTCTGCAAAACGAAGGAAAAAGGTGACGAAGGACAAGAGGAGGTCACGAACAGGAGCGTCGGCAGCTTAACCGCATCACACCCATTAGCAGCAGCGAGACGAAATCTGCTGATTCAACTATCAACGGCACATCCTGCATTGCCTAACGTCGGCCGCTATTCGGCTCGCACCACTGCAGCTTGAAGAAGACCGCAGCAACGCCTGGAAATCCTGTCGGTCCCACTGGGTCACAGCACGCTCTAAAACAAGGCCGATAGTAAGGCGGCGCCGCATACTTACGCATCGCTATGGTGGAAGTGTGTAATTGCGTCTTTGCTGCACTGGCTGTGTAAGCGGTGGCATAGCATCCCGAACTGAAGAAGAACGATGCAGACGATCTTCGTGAGCGAACGCCATTCTGTCAAAGGCGCCACTTCGACGTAGACGTCACACGAAGGAAGCAGTTTGGCTATTTCATTCTACTAAAACGAATTCGTTCCCTCAGGTAGCCGTCTGGGTTCTGCCTGGGACGGCGCAGAATGTGGGCTGCGCGCACGACAACAGAAAGAACGAAGCGTACAAGTTAGTGAAATACGACTGGGGTCACTCACCCGGGGAATGTCTGAGCCTTAGCGTCGCTGTTGCCGACGGCGGTGAGCGGACCGCACTTCCCGGTGGCCGCATGCTGGCAAATCTCTCGACGTTTTTGTATAAGTGTTATAGTAGCAATGGGGCAGAGATTTGGGAGTCTGCATTTGACGGCATTTGCGCCCCAAATGTAGGCGCTTGCTTGACTGTGACCCAGTGTACCTTTGGCGATTTTAAGAAACCGATGGATTATTCGGAGCCGAAAATGTGAGTTATGCCAAATATACTTGACATTGTATGCGTAAAGCAATATTAAATGCGTGTGAAGAACCTAGAGCCACCGTTGTTACTATGTGCTAGGCTTTTTCCTACCATTCTGTAATACTAAAAGGTTTTCTAAAAGATTTAGGTGTTATTCGATATTGAAGAAGATGCAGTTAACGCTGAAAATAATGACTCTACGCGGATTAATGATGTTACTCTTTGACTAGGATGTGATTGCCCTTAAAAGTTTTCAATTTTCATTGTAAATTATCTGGAAAAAATGTGGTAAGTTCTACGTAGTTGACCTGCTATCCGGTCCATTAACACAAGATTTTTCGGGGCTGTAAAAAGTATTTTGTGGATGAGCTTACTTTTGATATTAGTTTAGTATATGGTCCGTTATTGTGAACAGCGTATGACTTATTTAGCGTCAAGATGATATTCATAGTAAATAAATTTCGAAATTCAATCGCTTGACGCTGAAAACCATGACGCTGGAATGCTCTACGAATGATATGTACAGGAGTATTTCTGTAATATAGAGGAACGACGGCGGCCTTATAGAGTCAGCATCAATTACGTTGATCTGTTAGAAGACTGGACGTTGGTCCAACATTTATATGTCCATAGAAGTTAGTCTTTACTAATAAATAGAAAGATTAAATCGTTGTGAAAGGAATAAGGCTGTTGGATAGATAATAAGCAAAGTGTATATACTGTGAGATACGTTTTTTTCGTGCATTTTAAACTATGGAACAATACATGTTACTTCGGGAAAGATCAATGCGTTATAATAACATTAAAAAAAAAAAAGAAAAAAAAACTATTGTATTAGCAGTGTCAAGTCACTTAAAAATTTCACGGACAACTGAGCTTATCCGTAAATAATGAACAACAGCAGAGCTTGGGTCTATCGATTATGATATATAAGAAACACGTTAATGTTTCTACCGAATCTGTTCACATTCATATCAATTACGCAGTGCTCTTTCTATGTTAATGCATTCTGCTTGCATATCTTTCTTTTTTTTACAGCTATCATGTATATGGTGCTTCTTCAATGATCGTCGTTGGGACACGCTGCAGCGCAGTGGACACACTGAGAAAAAACAGGATCCCAGTGCTTAACTTAAGGATGTGATGTCCTTTGACGACCTTGTCCTTGTGCCCGTTTACGTGTCACGCGGTCATCGGTAAAGATGGTTGCCTTTGGCATTTTTCGAGTATCATGAAGCCCGAGTAGAGAAATATAATTGGCCTCCTCTCCCCCGACCCGGGCGAGGGGCCCTGATCCACTTGCTTTAACCCACATTACAAAACCGGTTCCGGCTCTGAGCTCTTGCACGGGGTCGAAGAGATACGCCACACATCAAGCACTTCAGTCTGAACACCGGAGCGAACGGAGCTCCCGAAGGTAAGACAGAACGTAATCGACAAACCAGCAACCGACCCGAATATCTGTTCTTTCTGGGAAAACCCAAAGTGACCTAGCTTCGAGTCAACGTGACATACTTGCGGCATATTTTTCGCCTTCTAACACCTGTCAAATGCTGAAGAGCCGACTACTTGGCCCTTGAGCGCGTAAAAGATTATGTACTTTTGGAAGGAATTCACATCGTACTGGTGCCCACAAATCTAAACTAGATCCAAAGATCTGCATGAAACCGACGCATTTGACTTTAGACCTGTGAGCTACAACACTCGTGATAGTTTCCAAATGTTCCCAAATTTGTTGAGGCCTACTTTAGTACACCTGTACTTGAGCCTAACGAGTTCAGTGTTATTTTAGGATGAAGGCGATGCTGGTGATTTCCGCTGCCCTTGTGGTGTACGCGTTTCTCCCGGGAGTGAGGGCGCAGTCGTCGAGACCTCAGCTAGGATACTTTACTTTTCTCAGGTACAAACCAGGCTTGATATATGTTTTTTATATGTTCCGGAACTATTGTGTTCTGCTGATACGCCGGATACGCTGCTGTGTATTTATTAAGCATATTCTTAAATAACGGTGCATTGTGACTGACAGTTTCGTCTGATTAGGGTAACGCGTTGATGATCCTCGATCGTTTTTTTACGTTCACCAAAAAGGATAGATTCTATGAATGGTTTTTTTGTATGCATATTATATTCTACAAACGTATGCCAGAATCTTAATCCAGGTGTGCATCCATAAGATTATTCTGAAAAATTAGGGAAGTATGACTGCATCGTGAGGCTTAAATGTCTTTTAAAGTTCAATGAACATCGTTCAACTTCGTAAACGCCGGTCGTTGAGTATATGAGTTGTATCGTAGCGATTCGGCGCTTCCTTCTTCATCTATGTTTACGGCCTCTGGCTTCTTTGGCCACGAAGAGCCATCCCGTTTTTTCTCTGCGATTTTTTGGACATCATCACGTCAGCTAGCTGGCCGCCACGGGCTTCATGATCGCCCGCTGCGGGGCTCTGCCGAACCGGTTCGGCCGTTAACCCGCATCTGATGTGGGTCACAGAACTGACGGACCCCGGCCATCGCACCTTATCTCTCACCAAGGAACATTCGTGCCCCTATTTTTGTCTGTTTCATTTAAGACTCATCAGAGTTTGTTGTAAAACCAATTATCTGTATGTTGGACCTTTGCAAGCCAGTAGCGTTAGCTCATCGACTATATTTAGAACATTCTAAATGAATACATGTTATGATTTTGATCTATGTACGATTTAACATATTAGGAGATGATTAAGGAATTAGCACAGCCATTGAATGTATAGAGACCTTACTCACGAAAGCGGCACCTTACACCGCACCTTGGGAAGGTTGGGGGCAATGATATTTAGTATGAAGGTCAATTCTATAACAAATTATGTACGCTTATTCCAAGTGAGGAAAAACCTAATTGAATATTGACACTTTTCTGACATTTCCTAATGTCCTGCATGTATAGGTACCGTAATCAAGAGTGCGAGGGTCGCTATGGCCAGAACGGAACGTGCGTTACCGAAAGTGACTGTCAGACTCGGCAAGGAATCGATGTTGGTCGGTGTGCCGAAGGATACGGTGTCTGCTGTCGTGTGGCCTTTACGTGCAAGATGGTGAACAAGAGAAATGAGACGGAATTCGTCAATCCGAGCTATCCTAACGGTGAAACTGGCACCTCGACTTGTGACGTGACCCTTGAAAAGACGCCGGATATTTGCCAGATTCGGTTAGATTTCATCGACTTCTCTCTTGCACAACCTGACGAGAAGGGTCTCTGCTCTCGAGATGCATTCATGGTGCGCAACACAGTCGGCGAAAAGTTTCCGATTCTCTGTGGCGAGAACAGTGGCCAGCATATCTATGTTGACATGGGTCGGCAGTCTGGCAATCCCGTTGTTCTCTCGGTAGTGTCGACGGGAGCCCACTCGCATGAACGAAAGTGGAGAATTAAGGTTTCTTATATTCCTTGCGGTTCGCTAGATATCGTGCCACCCGGATGCCTGCAGTATTTCCGCTCGCCATCGGCTATCGTGCGTTCGTTTAATTATGGCGCCCAGCTTAGCGGCAATGTGCGTTACCTCTCTAATCTGCGCTATTCGATTTGCTTGCGGGTTGAGGAGAACTTCTGCTCAATCAAATGGGAAACTGATGATAGCGATTCGTTTAACTTCGGACGGTGAGTAGTATGTAGAGCTGTCACCGCTGTGATTGATACCTTGTTTTCGTTTGGTTCCGAATGTCTCATTCGACAGACAGATTCAGAGACCGTTCTCTCTCTTCCCTCTTCTCCTCTCTCTAGGTTGCGCATGTGCAGCTTAATGTAACTACTCATTTTGCGAGAAAGGTCACACGATCCTACTGTCATCCTTTTAGATGGTGTAATATGTTATGATAAAATGCCAACGTTTCCAAGTGGTGGATCGCTGATATAATAGCATATATCTGACCTTATGTTTCCTTCGTATTTGATATCTAATTGTATTCGAATGTCCTGCTTTGTAGCCCGTACGACGGAGGTACTTCTGGTGCCAACTGCGAGGATGACTTCGTCACGATTGATCAAGGCTCCACTTACGGTATGGGTCCTGGAGAAGACCGTTTCTGCGGAAACCGTCTTCATGAGAGGAACGTCCTTATCTGTAAGTGCCGCTTAAACCATTTCATTCTTATCGTTAGTCCTATATAGCCTATATATCGTAATCTACTTTTGGTAAAGCACGGTGAGTCTAATGAATATCAACAATGTAGGCAAATGGGGGCTGTCTCAAGCCACGAGTCAATCAGCTCCTTTTTTCTCTTCAATCTAAACCGTTGATAAGGGGAAATTTATTTTTTTTAATCGTTCAGTCGAATTCTATAATACGCTTGCCTTTTTCATCTAGTACTTTTTGCTTATGATGTAATGGTACCTTGGCTAAGTTGTGTCGTTGAATGGGTGATTCCGGCCGCACATCTGCAATGGAGGATGCTTGCCATTTCAAACCGAGACGTACGGTTCAACCTTGTCTTTCATTCTTTGCTTGATGTTTCATTTTCTGTAACCTCTTCTCATAGCGCATAGCAAGCCGTTCCAGCTTCGAGTCACTTCAAATTCCGACGCGGCTGGTAACTCCATGGAAGCGCAGACAGGCTTCTCATTACGTTATACACAGCTGCCCTGTGTAGATTGACTGGGCGAACATACCATCGGCGAAAAGCCCGAAATCGACGGTAAGGCTACGTATACATCAAAATTTGTGTAATTTCCAATTCAGTTATAAACAAAACAAAAAAAAACCAATAGAATCGAGACACAAGTAGATTCAGATCTCTATAACACACGTTCAAATTTGAAATTTATCTGCTCCGAAAATTACATATACTCCTTATATATACCATGGCCTTAGCTATGTTCAATCACAAAGTATGTGATACATTCTATCTGAATTAGAATAATTGTCTCACAAAAAGAGTCTTTAGCTAAAAACCTGATACGAATAAAAGAAAAAAATAAAGCTTTGTTTCGCAATAGGTATTGATTTACGTATTATCGTATTTCGACGCATGTAATGCCGAGGTCTAATAGCAGTTGTTCTCCCTATTTATTGTTTGCTGTTGTTGTTGTTTCAGAGGAGTCCAACTTCTAAAAACGAGAGAGAACGTATTTATTAATAAGAATGATTATGTATTATTTAATTTATAATTCTTTGCGGTATATAGGGTACTACCGATTGATCTGGTTGACGCGATTTGAAGTTGAACTGACGTCCGGTCTCAGTAAAATCCACGACCTTAGCTCATTGTATATAAGCCATATTAAGTGGTTTAATTCAATATTTATATGCTAATAAAATGAATTATAATGATTTCAACTATAAATAAACATTGTGAACCAGTTCGACGAGTTTTCTTCGCTTTTTACGCTCTAAACACAAATTCCCTTAAAAGCCTTAAAAAGGCATGACATTCCGAAAAAGGTACATCGTTCTTTTCAAAGCTGCAAGTCAAGGATATGTAATAATAATATAATTAAAAAAGATATATCGATGGTACGAAAAAAGAATGATCCAGCTAATATCAAAGGAGTATGAAGAACAGGCTCAAACGACAATTTCAGCTGGGCATATTCGAACCTCTGCGGCATACCGATCAGCGGCGTTCCATTGTGAACATATATCTCTTATCGTTCTTCTATCCAAAATGCAGCTCTGATCAATATTGACAGATCAACTATCCGTTTTACCACAAAAATACATGCACACCAATTAGGCTTACGACTTGAACGGATCTGATGCTTTTAACGGTGCACCGTATGATGTTGGTACATTTCATTCGTGGCCATCTGAAAGTTTCTTTATAAGCTTGCCCATAGCTTCAATAAGAAAGAAAAAAAAAGTCTTTATACTATCCTACCAACGGAGACGAATGTACTTTTTCTAAGTACATCTGCTCAAAGAGATGAGATTCAATCAGTTCATCCTCTGCTCTTGAATTTATTGAGAAATATTCTTCATTGGGAATTAAAAGGAAACTTTCACTTTTTTTTCCGGAAATAAAAATAAGATTATAAGATAAATATAAGGATAAGATAAATCAAGTGAAATGAAGACATAACTCTCAACTCCGTAATAATTTCACCATTTACGATGCGTAAAAAAAATTCGGCATTCGAAATATAGGTATTGTAAAGAGAGAAATTAAATGTATTTTTACCGAAAAATCGATTTTGTCCTGCTTCTACTTAGTAGAAGTTACGTAAAAAAAATCTACCTAGACGGATAACGGGCCTAGCCTGAGGAATCCCGTTAACCAATACTCTGCCTAATTATACTTCAGCTAGGGCGCATCCTTCCTAACACACGTAGGAAAAAATGAGAAACGCGGGAACCTGGGATGAAAACTGGTGTAGTTATCCGAGCTGGAAAAAGAACGCAGTGCTAAGAGGATGGTATACGTTAGCATTTTTTTTTATACATAACAAATTTATTCTTCTTCTAACATACGATTCCTCTAAATCTGATGGTTCCAGCCGACAGTTTCGTCGTGACTGCATCTCTAAAACATATGGTTGTTACTCGTTCCTATTAGTTTGTAGTATCTCGGGGCGAAATAAAAAGCATTGAAAAATGATACGATCTTCAAGGGCCTCCTTTTATATACTTATATATCAGAGACAAAAAAGGAGATTTCTATAAAATGTGCTTAAAGAAAATTGTGTCGCATTAACTATGCCGAGGCAAAAGTATTAGCAAGATCTTAAGTATTAACGCATGCAGATGTTCTATGTGTGTTCGGTGCTCAAACAAGCTCTGTTCGGTGCCACGAGAGCAAAATGGCTGAAAAACCGTCGTACGGGCATTGGACAAAATATGTAATAATGTAGATTGGCCAGTCTTGAGAATGTTAACAGAGAGTTCCTTCTTATTGCGGATGCCTTCTCTCTCAAAAAATTCTCAAACACTTTCGTAAAGCAATACCGAGTCTGAGGGTCTTCAAGGACATCAGTGATGTAAGCTACGAATCCCAAAGAGGCCTGGCCCAGAAGATGAAGTTTTGTAGAGTACATAAATAAAACTGGCATATGTGAGGGAAGGAAGCTAAGTGACCGAATATGTGCTTGCGTATCAGCCCCCAGAGGAATGGAATAAAGCTGTTAAGGGGGAACAGTGCGATAGAAGAATTTTTGACGAGTATTGCGAACCAATCCCTGCCATATATGTCATAGAGATATCGTGTTCAACGCAGACCTAGAAAAGTAAAGAGGATTTGTGCCAGTGAAAACTATCGTGCTCTTAATTATAACAATAACAAGTAACAAAAACAACAATCTGCCGAGTCCGAAGCAGACAATTCAAACACACATGATAATAATATATCTGTAGTTTGTGAAACAACAAATTGGAGAAAAACATTTGAACGTTAAAATTAAAGATTGCAATTGATAAATATATATAGAAATAACATAACACATGCGTAGATGAAACACGCTGGACTTGAACCCAAGAATCGGCTATATATATATATATATATATATATGCAAGTAGCTTCAAAGAATTATATATATATATATAATTCTTTGAAACTGTAGGCTTGCCAAAGGCAAGTGAAGTTAGCCGTTCGCAATTAGGCGCCAGCTTTGTTAACGATGGTACATGTTTGTTTATGAAACAGCACATCATTCAGTATTCATCTTTGTCGATGTACTGTGCTTTGGTCTGATCTATCCTATTATTACTGTATTTTTTTTTTAATTTTACGTTTTATTTTATTTATTACACGTGTTGCTTAGTATTTGTGGATAGCGAAACCTGAACCAGCTTCCCTTAGTTCCTTAATTTCCAAACTGAGATTTAGCTACGTATATAATATTTATACAAGCTATAATGCAGACAAGGATTTCCCGTACTGATAGGTGTTTTAGGCATCCTGGCTGTCCCATAAAGTTCCTTATACCCAATAGAAAACCCAATGCTGACTATCTGCATATGAAACTGCAAAATTATATAAATAGTTCTTGATTCAGAGGTCAACTAAGTCGAGGTCGAGGTCGTGCTCGGAAATGGAAGCAATTGATTATGGTTTAGAACACTGTCTACATTGTCTCCGAAGGCCACCGACCTCTTTGTGCTAGGTTTAAAATGTACGTATAAGTTAAACAAAAAAAGCTTGTTTCTTTTTTATAGCTTAAGTCTTCCACAAACACAAATTTTAATGATCCAAAAGCAATTCAACTTATCGAGTAGATACTTACGCAAAACGCCTTCAATTAAGATTTTTCTAACCCGAAGAAGCAATAATTGCGGACCAATCTGCTTTCTCAATTGTGATTCGCAATTATAACTAAATTATTGAATGAGTAAGTGAAACGCAAAAGTTACAATTGAAATGGAGCTATGACCCGATATCATCTTCTAGAAAAAAAAATCTTGTCATAATTCCAATCAACAACGGGCGCCTCCTGTAACTAAGTTCGCCGTAGGGGAAGATAATAATTAATTTAGCAAAGAAAGACACAGAAGATATTTAGAGCAGGCGACATTTCACTTAGTCCTCATAGCCTGGTTACTACCAGAAGTTGTTTTGGTGTCTTTTGTGAAGAAACCAAAGAAAGACCTCCAAGATGACATTTGCTTATGTAGATACGTTGTTTTAATAGGGTCGTCGTTATTTTACTTCTACCTTTGTAGAATTGGTATATCGAGGCGATTCCTACCCAGCTCTTACGGGCAGATATAGTAAATTCAATTGTTTAGAGTACGATTATGGAAGAAAGTGTAGCTAAATTAAAGACTCTACCCCATTTCCATCTGCAAGCCCTTACATTCGGATTCGCTAACTTAGATACATTTAAGGCCTTATTGTAGGGCTTTTCAAAATATCGCTTCGCGTTTGCAGGCAGATTGACCGATTGTTATCAGTCCTATTTACGTTGAATTTCACTTGATTTTATCTCGCCAAACTATAAATGTTTAAAATAATGTTCTGTGTTATCTGCACAAATTCTGTGGCATTTGTGTGTGTCACTAACAAGACTTAAAGTAGCAATTCTTGTTAACAACACACAAATACTATATAATTTGTGCAGATAGAACGTCACATTATTGTTTTTCTACCAGAGGATAAAACGTTAGGCGGTAACTAGCGCTAGAACAAGCAATACGGGTGGGTGGGCCATGGATGTAGGACACAGAATTTGTTCGAGTGAAGTCACTCGAAACTGCCTATTTGAGCCATTTGTGAGACTGAAGGGAACTACTCTAAAGCCTCAGAAAAAAACTCCTTTGAGATACGACGATAAGCAATAACCTGATCCGGCTTTGTTTTCCATAAACATTCCATTTAACAATGTGTGCGGCAGTTAGTTAACCTAATCATAGTAAATATATTCTAGCAAAATTTGTTCCTTTCACTCTCTCGAGGAGCGTCGGCAGGGCAACAGGTGTTTCAACTTAAATAATTTCAGGGCGCTTTTTTTCTATCAAATCATGCAAAAGCGAACGGATCTGCGACAAGAGGCCACAACGCAAGGTGGTCAGGCCGTCGCTATTACGGAGGACAGTAGCATCAATCACTCTAAGATTTGCCGGTGGCAGCAGAGCATGGATCGCTGAAGCGACGCGTCTTCTGCCCTTATCGAACAGTAACAATTGGATGGATGTCAGATTAGCGACCCATTCAGCTGTTACCACGCAATCGTTAGGACAAGCTGTGATTTCTCATTCGATTTGGCGACGACCGTTTATACGTCGGCAGTGTAAAGTCAAAATGGCAACAACTTTAAGAAAAGCAACAGCAGAAGACAAAAGGATGACTGATTGTCGGTATAACTGTTTGTCTCATTTGTAGGTTTGCGTTCATTTTTGCGGCGGAGGGCTAGAAACGTCTGTTACTACCGTCTTTAGTATCATATTATTGCTGTTATAGTGTTGTATAACAGAAGATTCTGTCAAAACCACAGCTGTTACGAAAAAAAGGGCCCTTAGGCTTAAGCGTAGATACGCCAACAAGGTTTGCTAGTGAACGAGTGGGTTTGCTGTGGCACATAGAACAGGCGGTTCTTTAATGTATTGTAGGCCCAGGGGTAACTAGCATGATTCAAGCGAAACCCTTACCCACAGAAAACTTGGTAATGTCAGAGTAAAAATGATTTTTTTTTTGGTAAAACAAAAAGAGCAGGCGAATGCATTTACGCACTATCTGGGATAACCGGCGAAATCATAAAATATCTAAGCTAAGAATACACTGATTCTCGGTCTCGAGCGCAAATTTGTTTTGCCATCGTTGATTCAACTAATCTGATCAACCAGCTCACAAAGGATCAATACCGAAAAGATCACTCTAGACAGGCGAAAAAAACACATACATATACAGACAAACACACATTTTAAATACTATAAACGGACCCACAGGATTCGTTTCGCCCTTTATTGATTTCGTATTCACTGTAACACCCAGCTGACGAACACCATAGGTCTGATTATATCGCGCTGCAGTTATTTTATTCTATCTATAGTATCATATCATTGAAATGTCCTATTGGTCCTGTTTTTTCACCGCAATCATTTTATCTGCCCGTTCCGTACGAAAATACTCGATCTGTGCTACACGAAGTCTAATAAAAATTATGGATTCATTGCGAATCCGCACTTTAATTGCCAGGCGGTTGCAGGGCGTTGTGGATCCTGGTTTATTCCGTTATTTTGTTGCACAGGTTAAAGTAATTTCAGTCAATTTCAGTAATCAGTCAATTTTTCTAATTGCATTATTTCGTTAGAGTTACTCTCGTTCCCCCGTTAAAATGATTTTATGATCCCCATACCCTGCTGCGGTTGTCCCGTTCCTCCTTTTCGATTAATTCTAACGTATTTCATTAAAAAAAAATTAAAAAAAAATCATTAAATAGCATTTCTAAGACACAGACAAGTAAAGTATTCAGCTTCATTTTTCGAAAAGTACTTTTTCCATCTGTCTTCTAGAACATGGGTAAACTAGCCTAACGCTTTATAAGCGAGAGAAACTAGTGTCTATTGGAAACCAAGTCAACCACCCTCTAAATCGCGCGCGCAGCTGATCTTACGATAGGAACTCTTTCACTTCTCAAAAATCAGCTCAAAGCGACAACAAAGGACTTCTGCGGCGGACAGATGGGTATACAGACCGTCAGGTTTAATAATAACAATACTGTAGACTGATGAAGTGATTACAAAAAAATTTCCTCAGAACAGTTCCTTTACGGTAATGGAACTTAGCCCGTTGGTATTTTTCAATGATGATCCAAAACGAAAAATGCTCATGTTATTTGAATGAATAGCAGTGTACCGAGAACGTCAACACCTCACGCAGCGAAGTATGACACCGATCCAGTGGGACAAATACGCTAAAATGTTCTCATCAACCTAAACGATCGAAAACTTCTCCCGACCTTTGTGCCTAATCGGAATAAGTTGCCTGCGAACAAGTTCGAACCCGATGAACAGCTTGCAGCAGCAGCAGCAGCAGCAACTTAATCTTACGGATATTATCGCCCGTCAAAGACCACAACTTAGAGCTCCGAGGAGAGCAGGTGGCAGGTAAAATATGAACTCTGGCTTTAACGGTGATTCGGTGTAACACCGGCACAGGTGGTCAAAGGACACATTCGGTACTTGTAAACCTTATCATAATGTCGTTTTAACAAATTCTCCAGTAAAAATCATTGGCGTCCTTGATTTAACATGGAACAACTTTGAGTGAAGTTTATGACAAGAAGCGAACTTTTGCCAAGTATTTGTTCATAGGTAATATTGTAGTTGGGAAGTCCCGTCTTATAGTTTTATTATTCAACTATGCATAATGTTTACGAATAGAAATCTAACAGTGCAAAAAAGGCAGTGGTACGTTTAGTAATTGAATTTCTATTTTGAAGTGCTCTAACGCTTCAACGTATGAGATGATGAGAACCGCTACTGATTCATTCATATGTGGCCTGTTTGCGTGCGTGCGTGCGTGAGAATGTCGAATTAAGCACGAAAGGTAAGTAACTTAATGACATTTTACTTTATTTTGTACATTTACTCGCGCCCAAAGGTAAACAGCATAATTTAATGAATATATTACAATTCGCTTTTCGGCTTACGTTTCCACCTCGCTGTCACGATGTTCAGAGGCGCGTCTGAGTACCTTCAGCTAACTTATAACGAGAATAGCCCAACTCTAAAGCTAGAAACGAACTTCGATACAACCTAATGCAAGGCTCAGGAATAATGCGTTTTTGCGGAGAGCTGACAGATGAGAATGCTTTAACACCGCGTCAGACCCGAAACAGAGCTAAATGTTTAGCTCTTTTTTCCCCCCATTCATATGCTTTAACATTCGTAAACAAAAATACCCGACATTGAAAATGAGCATAATCTACCTTATGCGTTTGCCGCTTTATATCAGTTACACAAAGACATGTCACTACAATATATAGCTTTATCTCTTCCAGCTGAAACATCCTCACATGTTCCTTATCTGTCCTAGACAGCGAGATAAGGATGAGCAGTTAGTGACAATTGTTATAGCATATCATAACAATGTAGGTATGTTATGACGTTGTCGCCACCTAGGCGCTTATAGGATACAGAACAGAGTATTCATTCAATGAATAAATCTAATAGAAAGTCTTTGTTTCCTTTATTCTAAATGGTTGACTCACTGATATTTTATTCTGACAATAATATTATCATCTTCTGCGCGATTTGCAGCGACATTCGATCTATTTCTATATAATATAGGCACTAAAGATCGTAAATTCTGCGATTCATACCCGCTCGATCATGTAAAACACTATATGTACTTAACAATTATGTGCATTCAACACCACGAGCAGAACCCGTTGACAAAGCAGCAATCTAATTAATCGACGACAGTGATAAATACGACGATGATAATCAGCCAAATACTGGCACAAACAAAAGACGATGCAGAAGTACGAAATTATTTGGTTTTCGGTCGCTAATAGCCTAAACTTGATTTTTTTTTTTCTAAATAATGACCGACATCACCAGGGCTTACTGTAACCTTGAAACCGGTTCGTACGTGGTCGATGTTTCTTCATTGGGTAGAATGTTAATAATGATTCGTTTTTGTCAAGCCATAGCTTCCACTGTTTTGTATGTTATCAGCATTGCCTTTACGGTCACAGTACGACGTTATGCTGGCAGATCAGATCGAATCGTATCGCGGATCTGTGCATGGATTAAGCTGTTCAGTGACAACTACTGATCTTCCCACATTCCCAGGTTTGTACTGCCAATGAATTTGTAACATCCGTTGTCTTTCCATGTCTGGATTCGTCATAAAGCGTCAGACGCACTTGTGCGTCATTCTGCACGAATTCAAAGGGTCTTAACCCCCCCCCCCCTCCTCCTCCTGCCCCTCTCCTTCCCTTGAATATACACACACACGGACGGTGTTCGTTTTCAATGAAGCTTTTCGCAGATGCTCCGGTACAGCAGTTACCGAACGCTTGACGGCGATGCCCCATATGTAGGCTTTTGTTGCTGCATGATTGCATCTAGAAAAATGACAGTTGTATTCGTATAGTGCACCGTTATTATCGGGGCGACATGTTCATGGCTTAGTCGGAGAGACATTTGCATGTAGCCTCTTCTTGTCCATGACTCTTCGCTTTTTTTATCGCTTATTTGTTAGTGGTCTTCGAATTGTTTAACCCACAGTATCAGATGCAATAAATTTATTAAACATATATTATCTATCGTTTTAAACAGATCGTTATTAGCGATACAGTTCGCGTTGGCATTCACAGACTACGTGCGCCGGCCGCTGTCAGGCGTCGACACCACACTTGCTTCGAGGAAGGTGGGTTGGCGTGTTAATTGTCTTAATAGAGAAAGACAACGGCGGACCTGCAACCCCAACTTGACGTTAGAACGTCGAACATCCGACGCGACAGTTAAAAATCCCTTTCCGCTTTCTAGCTGCAACGCGAGTCACGCCCGAGGTATAAATGTTCTCTGGTTCCTAGAGAAACGTCAATTTGTATGTTTGCATCCCTTCTAGCAATTCTAGCCCCTTCATCGGTTCTGTCTGCGTTGAATCTTGCTCATCCTTTAGCATTTACATTATAATTAACCCAATCAAAATGAAATCGTTTGTTCTCGCTGTTTTTTCCAGCGCTGCCATCGTCTCGGCGGGCCATCTCAGCTACTCAGGTTCTAGTAGCGGTAGTCTGGCCTTTGGAACTAATGCCGCTTCAGCCCTGTCTGTAAGTTCGGCTCCAGTGATAGCTAATGGCGGCCTCGACGTGCAAGTAACGCCCACCATTCGGCAGGTAGGAGTCGCTAAAGTGGCTCGCGTCAAGTACGTGAAACAGCCCTTCATCAACGTAAACTACGTTCAGCAGCCGGTAACTTCGTATGTGACTCGTCCAGTCGAGTCGGTCTCGTACGCTTCGCGGCCTGTGGTATTTTATAGTGTTCATCCGATTCTGGTAGCAGGACGTGCCCCAATAACGGCCTCAGCGATTGCAACCTCTGCTATTGCCGCCCCTGCGATCACAGTGGCCCCTATCGGTGTAAATGGCTGGAAGAAGGCTTAAACGTACACAGGCGGTGGCGAAATGCTAGTCTTAAATAGATATGATGAATGTTTTTAATTCAATATTCGCTGAGTATTTCCCCGCGGTGTATAATACCTCGTTCGTACCTTATGTTCATTTTGTGGTGGGTATGGACAATTGTTCAAATCATGCAACAGTCAAAGTAATCACTGAAAGTTCTCTAAGTTCGATCGTGCTTGAAAGAAATGGGGGAAAATAAATAAATTAATATGCTTCTGGACGGCGCTGTTTTCATTGAACTCAGATCTTAAAGATAAGCGCGTGACTCTGTATCTTTTTGTTGTGAATCGGGACGAGCCTTACAGTTAATCATAACGAATATTATTAATTATTATTATTATGAAACTGATTGTAGGTTGCTAGCAGATCCTTTTATCCAGACCTGTAGGGGCAGGTAGCACTGTACTAACCTTCGATCAGAAAAAAAGCCTAAGCTCTGATTTCGCGTATCAGCATTTCATGACCTAAAATCTTCGTATGAAACCTTGATCATCATCGGTGATCTACCTTAATCAAGATGAAATTGAAATCATGTACGTCTTCAAAGGTATTCAGGCCGCCGAGGCAAATCACATCTGGCTTCTTAATGTTGTTAGCTGTTACACTATAACAGTTATATTGAAAAGTTCGCGCGCAGAAATACTGGATCTTATAGTAGCTAGCCCTAGAGAATTCTAGAGGAGATAGAAAGATTGGCTTAAATGTGCGTGCAACAATGTTAGCGGGACTCAAATAAAGTTTTTCATTTCTCTATTGCATTACTTAAATCGTCAACTAAGCATTAGGGGCGATCTCTCTGCAGAAGATTAAGGCCATTCGAATCACAGCTGATATAGGTGGAACCAGGCTCCACCATCGGTTCCTGTGGTTCAGAATAGAATGTAAGCCAGTAGAGTAGGAAGCGGCGAAGCTACCCTAGTCGAGCGGTTCCAAGTCCATTTACACTGCTGTGAAAGACTTTTAGGGTATGAACATAAGGGGTAACAGAGTTAACATTCCCATGCCTTCGGAAGGTTACCCTGAGAAAATAAAATAGCGCGCTTTTTTAAATTCAGACTTGGAGATATCCTCCCGCTGAAAAACAAAGCAGTTCAGTATTGGTCCCAAGGCGGTACGGCTTCTAGTGACAACAGTTACCACACGTGTTTTTAAGGGAGCAAGACATGTGCTTGAATCTTGGAAGCTGCTCTTTGTGTTTGCTCCTGTGATGTTGCGAATGTCGTATGTAAAGGACGAAAATAGCTCACGTGCGAAACGAACATTCTATCGAGGCACAAGCTTTTGCTATTTTATGCGGTGAAAATATCGCTAAGATTAGGCCGATCTTTTCAGGGCTAGATTTTTTACTTAAAGGAAAATGATTGCGCTATGCGGCCAATTACATGCTTTGATACCTTTCGTTGTCAGGCAGCGAAGAACGAAAGAGCAGGAAGCAGGCAAACCACAAAGATTTTTAGTACCCTTCGGTCGAGGTGTAGAATATGAGGAGGGTCTTAGATGATATCGCATACCATATAGCTCTTCATTCAGTAATATCCATTCTCAGTTCTTATAAATCGAGATTTACTGAAAGACGAGAAAGGAACTGACTTCGATATGAAACGAGCTCCGCAGCGTGAACTTTCCTTTTTACACATAGTCATTTAGGTATATCGTTTGCTATATTCCACCATATCTGTATATTGAGACCGTCAGAGAAACTTCGCTGGGCATTGATTTTTTCTGTTTACCCGAATGACTTCCAGTAAGGACCTTTTGGCCTTCGTTCAAATAGGGCACATAGACGAGCATATATTAGCAGAAAACTTCTCAGATATTATAGTCAAAGTCAACCGAATACTGGAGCATCAGATTATTAGGAATCTGAGGGTCGATCCTGATAAACATGAAATCGTTTCACAGACATATACGCTTTAAGCTCACCGGCTATAATAATACGTAATAACTGGTCCAAGCTGTCAATTGATGCGTCCGTAGCCGCTCAAGCTGCGGAGAGTACCGCTTACGAATTAAGTTACGTTTCATTTCGTTCACAGGTGGACTGGTAGCGCTAAAGGAAGCATCAATCAACCAAGGACTCCTTTTACCTTTGGTCCTCTTTGTAAGCCGCACGAATACAATACATGCAGAGAGAATCCTTAGCAAACTCCTCACTCCTCCGAAGAAGGACTCTGACTGATCAAGTTGCTTAAAAAGCATAGATGCAGGCGCGTTTTCCTGTCCTATGGAGAATGGCTAGATTTAAAAAAGGCTTATCAGTTGGCGGACTGCCTGCTATGGCTAGTCTCGTGCATCGGTAGTTGAGCTAATGGAGGTGGTCATCCTATTTGACATGTATGCCAGTATTTTATTGCCGTAGCACCAGATGTCTTCATCAAAACAAGGCTGAAGAGACACTTGCAAGAGCTCTATATGTTTTCAATGCACTTTGCTATGACAAGTTTTTACGTTACTGTTTTGGGTCCGTGTCACCCAGGGTTTTGCCTATCGTAGTGCTCGCATGTATCGGATGGGGAGAATCGATAGCTCCTGTGATAAAAGCTGCCGCGGTTTGTTATATCCGTAAAATCCAAGTCGACAGCCAAATTACACTCAGCCAACACGCCATTTGCACGAGCTTGCTATCGGGCAATGCACGTTTCACACGAGAACCGTAACATCTATATTGAGTAGGTGCGGAGCAGGCCTGCGTCAAAAGTACAAGCAGTTTATCTAAAGAGAGACTTATATTAATATTTTCTGTATACTACACACATATTAGAAATTACGATGTTTTATATTGCTCAACACCTTCGGATCACGACTGCATATATAAATATATATACATATGCATGTTCTCCAAATCTATAGTTTCTAGTAGCAATTTCAGCATTAAATTTTACTGTTCAGTCAATTACTGTTCGCGCTGGGTTTCAATTTTATTGCCCAGGACCCTATGTACGTTTCGTCTGGACCAATTTCCATTATTTACTGAGGTGTGCTCTCTAGCCGTATATGCCGGCTTGGATGAAGGAGTTCATAAAAAGCTATCCTTCACACAGTCCTTCTCCTCATAGGCCTGGGACTGCGCAGAGTGAGTATAAGTGAAACAATTTTAAAGGCTACCGCCACAGCTGCTTTCATTGAAACCTCGTCCGAAATAGCTTAGGCGATCTGCCCTGCATAATTGCCTATCAGTTGCGCAATTATTTATCACCACTCATTGTTTACGGTTTACAAATAGTGGAGTTTTTGCAAGTCGTAATTGTGCTTCTGCTTGCTTAGCTTCGTATGTTCCCTCTATCCACCTGCCCATAGCAACTACGTGTTTCCTAGGAGGTCACTTCAGGCCGCGTTTTGCAGCGATAATATTATTTCGAATTTATTATACGTATCTCTGTTGTCCCTCCTTAATGTATTACAACTAATAACGATTAACATTGGCGCGCTTTTCGAATTTACGGATTCTACTCTTGATTTCGCGTAATGATAATCTCGGTAATGCACGCCATCTGTGTTCGTATCAGTGGGTCGATACCACAGTCACAGTGTATAATGCCTGTTCCCGAGCAAAGCCCAATGGCGCACGATGAACAGACACAGCATGACCCAAGCGTAACCCAGTTATCATATAGGTACTTCAAAGCCATTAGAAACCTATTGTTCAAATTTGAAATATTAATTGACACTTTGGTTTAGTAGTGACCAGGGCGTACACGACCCAAATTACCATATTTATCACCTATAGTACTGCATAATGCCACTGGTACTTTACGAAAGAAAGCTGTTTTAACTGTTTATGCTTTGCATAAACAGTTAAAACAGCTATGCTTCTAGCCTGACCCACTTTGCTCCGCGGTGACATCAAGTAGCTTTGTGGTACCGTTATCAAATATAACGGTAGTGAGAATTTTACGATATATATATATATACACAACTACTCTCTGATAGAAGTTTTCCGTCTTCTGTCCGTTATTCCCTCTAGATTAGCTTTTGTCATCAATTTGCCTTTCTAGCGGAATAATCTTTACCCATTATTCTGATCCTTTCAATTGATTTCATTCTCTACCATTCCATCTAGCATAATTGAAATGCATGGTAGTAATAATAGTTATAATGACAATAAAGGAATCATTCGTTCATAGTATATATATATCCATGATTTAGTTTTTTTTTCAGTAATTTATTTACTTTTAGTGGCGTTTATATAATTGTACTTTGCAAGTAGTAAAACTTCAAATGGGCATATCTTTTATGCGAGCTTTAATCGATGCTATCGCGTACTGAAATACTGAAAAAGCGCCATTCCCGATTGTAAATTTATAATGTTAGCACGTTCAAGACTTAATCGCTTTTACCGTTTACGTAGCCAAGTTTTCTACTGTCTGATTATGGGCAGCTGACAGCAAATCTCTATATACGTATGTGTACACGGGGCCTGTTCTGCTAATTCATTGGCATCATCGGATCGCTTCGGATCGTAGGGTAAACCCCGTACGGTTGCAGTCACGTGAACGATAGTCATAGTTGTTACTCTTCGACAATTATAAACGGTATATCATTAAAGCACACTGAAATGCTAATAAGCACTTAGATAGATTGAAAAGAGATAATTTTCGCCTGGTGTTTCCGACATAACGATGTCTCATGAATTTAACTACCAATGAATGTCACTGTCTTTACGCAAAGCGCCACGTACAATACATAATTATATGACAGATAAATAAATAGTACGCCAAAATACTACTAGCCGTTAATATCTTTCAGGGCCTGGATCTGAACACCTTCGACTCACCTGAGCCTCACGCGAGTGCCGACTGGCATTATGTAATTGACGCACGAATATAAGAAGCGTGTGAGCCATTGCTGGCACAGTAGTTGTGTGCTGACATGTATCATTCCGTATACTTTATATCGCAGAAGAATACAACATGAATTCGCTCTCAGTGTTGCTCGCCATTACCTTCGGGGCTACTCTGATATCGGCTGGCGACATCGGTAGTTCGACTAGAAACTTCAGTGGCCTCAGGGTAGGTTTTATCGGAGGAGGTTATGGAGGCCGGGGCCACGTTCCGATTTCAGCTGTTCCCATAACCGCTCCCGCCCTCCAGCAGATCGGCGTCGCCAAGCTGCAGCGCGTAAATTATGTCCAACAACCAGTCGTCAACGTCAACTACGTTCAACAGCCGCTCATCTCGTACGTGACCCGGCCGGTGAAGTCGGTTTCGTACGTAGCCCGTCCAGTAGTTTCGTATAGCGCTCATCCTATCCTGGCCCCCGCCAACCCTGCCTTAACGTCGACGGCAGCTGCTTCAGTTGCCGCTGCCACTCCAGCCGCGATCGGGAGTTCTCTTGGTATCATTGGTGGGTCCTCAGGGATTGGGCATGCTGAGCCTTTTGAACTCGCTGGCTCCATTGGTTCACCAATTACCCCTGCTGTATTCGGGGCCCATGCTAAGATCGCTGCTCCAGGAATCTTTGCCGAGTCTATTGGGTCGATAGCTGGGGCTGGACCTATCGCTGGCCCTGTAATTATCGGTCCAACTAAAACAAGCTATGGTGGTTGGAAGAAATCATGAAATTTTATTGGTTGCACGACGTATGTGTACCTACTTACTTTTTGCTATGTAAAATGTATATTGAATAAAAATTGGGATTCAATTACAAGCAAGTCGTCGTCATAGGCTATCTTTATGAAGAACACACAAATAGATATTTTGTTTCTAGTTAGACTATGTAAGATTAATTTTTGCCTTAAAACTTTATTCGCTCTGAAAGACGATTCAGGTTCAGACAAGGTAATATATACACGGCGACCAAATAATCTGCGTCTTCGAATCTAGCTTGGAAACAGTGTCGTTTGACCAAGAAAAATGCGAGAAGGTAACGTGCTGACGACGTCTACAATGGCCTATTTGTCCTGGAAGGGATTGTTTTGATATGAGAGATGAGTTAGTTATACCGAGGAGAGACGTTCGGCTGAAATTATCGATGTTATCATCAACGTTATGGTATTTATTTGGTAGCAGATTAGATACCTGCAGTCATATGGACTTCAAGAGAGTTCCTGTCGGAGCTTTTCTGTGCTTTTCGCTAGGATAGGAGGATACTTTCGCTAAAGTTGACAACTAATATATGGTAAAAAGCCATACGATTGAACTTCGTGGCGTACTCCACAGTGAACTGAAGACAAACACAGAATGGAATCATCACTCTCGATAGAGACTGATGCACGACTTCGGGATAGCTAGAACGAAGACAGAGTAATGGAAAAAATATAAAGATAATTCTTGGCCCTGTAGTGGCAAGCATCGATTTCCAGCTTTAGTAGCTGTTCGCGTCATTCGTGCCCTAATTATAATCTGTGATAGCGGTTCACCTGTATCTTCTAGATAAACGAATAATTAATCATGTGGTATAAAGCGAAAAGTGAGTGCAGGCCTTATTCTGTGACTTTTCTCCATGGCAGTATAGCTTTTCAGGAAATTCTATGGGATTATTAATAAGCGAAATCCTGCGTCTAACAAGACACAAACATTAGGTTACACAATTGCAGAGAGCTTTACCTAAGGTAACTTAACGGTCTTGAAAGGCATACCATTACTTCATTTCTGATATTCTCGCATAGATATTATGCATTTATTTCATTAATTTTTTTTGCACATATTGGCCATTTTGTTGATTATAGATTGTTTCGACTTCCGAAATGATTTTTGGTGCATAAATTTTCGCCCTACTTGAGGATCATCTGCGATGGGTTCGCAGCAAACGTTGCACAGAGTGGACAGCCGCTACTGAAAGCCTGCAACAGCGAGACGTTCGGTTAGCAGATGGTTAGGGCCATTTGGACTGATCAGACCGAATGAAAAGATGCCATGTATTATTGTGTCCTATTCGAAATTAGACCAGTTGGTGTAAAGAGTATCAAAAACGCTTGCATAGCTTACCCACTGCGGGTATGGCATCTTCAATGTAATAGCACTTACTGTTCTGACGGATAGCTGTCAGATAGTGGTCATGTTTTGGAAACGGTCAAATGTGTAATGGAAACGAGCGAAATTTAGGTGTTTTGCCCCCTGCGATGTATCTCCCAGGTTCGAAATTTTAATGTTTCGATCCCCAATATTCTGACAAGACGACTCGAAAGCGAACGACAAGGGTAGGATTAATAATCAGAGTTTTTCACGATCTTAATGAGAGGGTGCGTAGGCCGACGGATTCGTAGTTGTAATGCTAACACTTAGCGATTTTTTAGTTAACCTATTATTGTCGCGCAGCGAAAATACTACCTGCACCCTCGAAATGATCCTCGTTGTGCAATAGACCGAATGGCCTTAGCAGGGATAAGAGATTTCAACCCTGCGTTATAAAGTGCAAAGAAAAAGACGGGCACGCGGATTTCATCATTGTCTATAACAGTTGTTTAATATAGGATTTTCAATTAGTTCTGGATATTTTGTTCCGGAATGGAAATAGCAACCGCCAACGATAGTGAGGAACAGAGTGATGGTATCGAGTTAACCGATCACCTTTGAAATAAAATTCGATATATCGCAGTTGCGCCGCTACAATCTCATGTGCTGTCCAAGTTCACCGAGAGATTTGAAAAAAAAATCATTGCCATTATATCGGCAACCACAAAATCGCGGCCAGCGTATCTGATTGGAAGAGCAGCAAATACCGGTAAAAAGGACAGACACCACAATCCGGCCTATGTTTACCTATAGCAAAAAAGAAATACGTAAATGTGCCAATCTTTCTGACTTTTGTACGTCACGATAGTAATAATAATAATTAAACAGCTAATTCTGATTCATGCCTCTATCATCGTGTTTCCCAAAGTAACAGAAAAGGAAAAGCGTGCGCTTAATTAAAGGTGTCAGGGAATGTAAGTTACCGTCTGAGATGAACCGTTCGGTGACACAATAAAAGTCTTAATATTCTATTATATGATAAATTTAATCCCCTGTTGAGGTAGATGTCAGTGTACCGCTTCTTGGCAAACATACCTTTGCAATTTTCGATCATCGTCTATGTATATAGATGATTAGCATCAAGAAATGGCTGCCTGATAGAAGATGTAAGACAGGATGATTTATATTTGAGCATCTATCACAAAATCTGTATACGTATGTGTACAGATGATGGCTTAAAATAATCATGCTAAGTTTACTTAGCTTTAGGAGTGCTATCTCGATTCATCGAAATTGTACATAGTCTTAGTCCTAGAAAGGAAGATTTAAAATTTATCTTGCTATCAAAATTCGTATCATAGCTGTTTGTCAACGCATTGTATAATAATCATTTTAAAAAATTGACCAAAATGGTAAGTTTGTTATGCGGGCAAAAATTGCACGCAATACACGCGCTCTCTCTGTATCGTACCTATCTCCAGCAATTTTTCGATTGGAAAGGCCGATGCAGCGGATGTATGAGAACCTCAAGAACAGTCATTAGTATAATAGCAATATGTCCACCTGCATTGATTTATAGTGCCCGCGAACAACAGGTAGGGTAATATTTTCTACGCCATTATGTCGCTTTTTCAAGAGTTGCATGCTTCTACTTAAGTTCTGAACAAGTTCTACTTAAAAGGCACGTGTATACCACAAAGTGAGTCGCTATAATTGGCACTACTTTCAAATTGAACTATTTGTAATACAGTTACATTAATCGGAACTTTTGGGATGCTTAAAAAACCTGCTTCGTAGTAGTATGAGTATAAACTTCTTGGAGCCTCAATTTACTAATTAACTGATGGATATTTTTTCAATGAACGTATACTATACATTAAAAAGTTCAGAAACGTATGTCTTGTCTAATTTTTACATTCGGGTTAGCTATTTAGACCTAAATCTATCGGATTAGTTTATGTGCAGGAAAAAATATTTTATACAGGCCAATAAAGCGCACCAGTGGGGGCTACTTTGGAAACGTGGTTTAGGATCATGATAGTTAATAAATTCACACAGTTTTTAGGTAACTTAAATGGTCAACAACTAACATCGAGTTAATTTTTGTCCTGGCCTACCGTAAAAAAATAGGTGCATTTTATATCAAATAGTTTGCGAATATCGTTGCCATCGTTCGTGTGAGCGTTCTCAGGGGCAAAAATCAAGGTGCGTAATCGCGAGAACCGTCTACCTACCTCCGATCAGGTTTTTGGGAAGTATTTTTTAAAAAATCATGGTGCACAGTTCACTTTAAACAGCGCGCTTTTTGCAATACTAATCTGCACGCATCGCCAGCCGAAAAAATAATACACAGCGTCGTTCTCGCTGGCGAAGTTACGCTAACTTTTTTTTTTTGATAGCATTAGTTCGAGTGAAAAGTACACAAATTATCTAAGGCTGTACACACGTTTTAGGCATATCATTGTCAAAAAGAATAAAAACATCATAGATAGCTTTTAAGCCTATAGGCTCTCACAGAAAAGAGAAATAGGCCACACCATTAGCTGCATTAAGTGCATATGTCTCAAGAGCCGCTACATAACAGTCAATGGTTTCCAGATACAAAAACAAAATTTGAAAAGAAATTCCGCTGATAATTTTTTTTATGGATTATTCTGTAATAGCTGCTGTAGAAAGAAGAAGAAGTTCAAATATCCTGAAATTTTCCAGATTGCCTGAAGTTTGAATCGTTCTCCTCTTTACATTCGGTTCTTAATTTACATAGTAAAGTCATTGGTACAGTAAGATCAAATGCAAAACAATAAGATTATGTTCTGAGAAGTACTATCGGTGCCGTCTATTCTACCGATAAAGCGTAGCATTAACTTCCACGAGTTGTTATGTATGCGTGTCAAAAAATACATTTGTTTGTATTAAAAATACCTTTTTATGAATATCGGAAGCATTGAGCAGTTTTTTTCTGAATTAAAGGAACGTTCGCTTTGAACGCTCCACGCCTCACCAAACCCCTGTTTCTGCATTGGGTTTGTTTTTTTTGTGCTCGTTTCTAGTAGAGTACCCCACAACGGTCACCTTCGCCAAACAATTAAGAAATTGCCCGACCCGACAAACTGCTCTGTACATTAACGTGAATCTTTGCTAGCATTGGAGTATCTGAAAGTCATGGTACGAATCAGAGAGTTACCATGTCCTATCTCAGTCATACGAAACTCAAAATCAAGAACAGAGGACATCGTCACACTTCGATTACACATAGAGAGAGAGAGAGAGAGAGATGAAACTATTCATCATCAATGGTATATCTATTGTTGGAGTATATATGGTATATCTAGGAGTACAATAAAGCACACCTAGAGCGTGAGCAGTCGTATTGACGGTATTCTGCAGGGCCTTCAACAGTCTCAGTCCGTCAGGCCTAACTAGCACCCGTCAACAAATTCCTGCGCACGGTTTGAAATCATCAGTAGAGCATTTATCCATGACAGTCCTGAAGAGAAGCCCTAAGGCAGCCCAAAAAGCATTATAACGAAAAGTCTTATTTCTTCAGAATGAATGATCATATTCTAGATTATGTTATATCAGCTTGTTTTGATGATCAACGCTCACTCCCATAGTTGTGCTATAGTCAACTTCTGTTTCATCACTTTCTGACAGGTTCCGATACTGATAGTTTTTGGTATATTTTCATGCGATTTTCACCCAATCGACTACCTTGATAAAACTGCTCTTGTTTCGTTTCTATCTAGCGTTCTATAATAATAATTACACGCTGTCCTATTACCCAGGGCCGATTTGTAATGCAGATTTGAGTCAAATCGAATAGACAGGCCTGAAACAGTTCGGATCAAAAAGTCCAATGTCCTGTTCCCACCTACGAAGAACCACATACTTGCATGCGGAAAAACGTCCAAGCACCCACAGACGTTCGTGTGAATTTCGCAATAAACCACCTATCTTCACCCATTTACAAGGGAGATTCCGATTTTTTTTAGACCCGATTCCAAAATTTGCTTACTTTACCCTAACGATATCTTAAACGTAATGCAGGACTACGTTGCGAAAAGAGCTAAAAACGAAACGTTCAAATACAAAATTTCGACCAATAGTTTCTTGCAATTTCCCTTGACACCACACTGACCACCGAAGTTCGTATAACAGATACAGATACAGATCTTAACTAAGAGAGAAGTATATTTTTCTCGTGGTCGGCGTACGAAAAATCAACGGCCAGTGTTTATCGACGTCAGAAGACAACAAAAAAGGGTATTGCAGAACTCCCGTCTGACAGTATTGTAGCAGTGTTAGAAGTGTGGAAACAGTGGTAGCAAAGAGCATTCTCTAACTGTTAGTCTACCTAAAATCTGTTTACTTATTACTGTCCAGCACTGACATCGAATCTCAAATAAGTGGCTTTACAAGCATAATTGCCCCTATTATAATCGCCATGTTGGATAAGTTAACTTAAGAGTCCGTACTGTCTATCACTCTACGATATTATTTGCGTATTGATAAACTAAATGACTCGCAGTGATCATTTATGCGACCTTTCCAGTGTAGCTACTGCTATTGTTGTTTTTCTTCATTATGGTGTACAGGCGGCATTTATAGACACTGCCGTATTCTGTCACTGAAAAACCGGATACCTTTACAATGCTGCGTACACAGTGGGGCAAATAGTGATTTAAATTGTCAATAGGTGAAGTAAACATGAATAGAAATGGCGAAATGTCAGATTGTTTGTATTAGTTCGGGGTCTTGGTTTCACGAGAGTCCGATAGAGATTTATAAATTGCGTGATGGCACTCATAGCGGCTTACTCCGCTACTGCGACCCGGTCATCAAATTCGACCCTGTCTAGGTAATTTTGTCGTATTTTAATCCTATAACAACAATCTTGTTTAAAAGGCCCCTGTCAAACCTCGATTTTCGTTATGGGTCGTTTATGGACTCGGTATCTCAGCATTCGCTCATCGCGGGCTAGAACAACAATCGTAATAGGAAGCACTGTCGCAAGACGGTATCGATAACTGGCAACGGGCTTCGACAAGAGCGTTATTACCGTAATTGAGCGTAGCTGCCAAATTGCCAAACTATACAAGACCCTACAGCCGCACGCGAGAAACTTAGCTCAATGTGTTCTATCCAAAGAATCACCCTCGCGTAAAATTGTAGCACTGATCAAACCCAGGGATCAAAGGGGGAAGGAGCCGAAGAACTCGGTCGCTGGGTTTAAGGTTTTGTTGGACCGAAGCAGTGTTCGGTTCAATTGATTTTGTCGAAGATTTCGTCTGACAGCAAAGTACCTGTCACACAAATGCTCGATTAAGTTTCGTAGCATGAATATAATGGCATTGTTTGAAACGTCATAGAACCATCCATTCAACACTCTCCACTACGCTTACTTGAGCGGTTTCGGCCTCGAAGCCCCCGTGGCAACTACCGATCCACTTAGTACTGTATACTAAAAGATCGCTATCATCATTGTTATTAGGATTATCCGATTGCCCCTGACAGCATCGCCGGCACCAGCATTGAATGTAAGTATAGCGATTGTTGGCTTCGACTGGTGTTACCACACAATTCGGTCACACTTGACTTTGTGGTGGGGGGGCAACTGACTGTCTGATCAATGTAACATTATCCGAAAAATCCGATTGTTACCACATCACAAGACAAGAATCCCAGGTTGTCTCGGCTCCCTACTGATGGGGTGGGGTAAAAGGTGATTTAGGTCAGTTGAAAACATTAGCCATGTGCACTTGTTAGGTTATCACATGGCCAGCGTGACTATTGAAAACCAGAATGAAGAATAAAATAAAGAAAAGCACAACTAGTACTGTTAGGAAACTGTATAGAATTAATAATTTTATTTTCAAGTCTAAGTGGAGCAGCCGCTGGAAAAGCAGTGGGAGATTATTCTGGGGTTTGTGAGCGATTCTTCAAGTACAAATAGGTGCTAAATCCAATATTGCTAACTAAATATACAGAAAGCGTCTGTTATGTAAGGTGATTAGAAACCGCTCAGGAGAAACGGTATGAGGGTATCGATGGCTGAACGGCCAGTGAGTGAGTAACCAGTGTTACCTGATAGAGAACGTAGAATACACCAACTATCAGTCCCAGAGCTGTCTTGAGATTGTCAAGTAAAATTCTGGTTGATTTGAGGAATTGCAGCTTATTTTCGTTCGTTCGTTCGTTCATTAAGTTATTGCATTATGGGTATCGACATATAAAAATAATGTAATGTATATGGGAAAATACTATTGTTCCTTACTAATATAGCTAAACGTTGAGATGTTCACTTACAGTTAAGTTACATAGAATAAAAATCTTTCGTGAACGGGGATCAAATCTTAGATTATCGCATCTATTTGACTTATACTAAAATATATGTATCAATTATTATTATTATTATCAAGAATGTTTAATTATTCAGAGGTTCAAACTTGAAGCTCCATTCTTCATCAAACATCGAACCGCTAAACGTAACTTCACGGCGGACCATTTGACAGCACTAGATCATGCCGTCGATCCAGTTCGCCACTTAGGTGTAACTTTCAATATTAAGCAACTTTATAATAATAATAATAAGCAATATTAAGAAACTGTCTATGCTTATTTAATATGAATCGTTTATTCATCATAGAAGGAAAAAGAGGTTTGCTAAAATATACACATTCAAAGGCCTTTCTAATAGCAGTAGGTATTCCACTAGATAGGTCATGTTTATAGAGAAGCATCGCTTATATTAATATATAAATAACAAAGCTTACTTACTTTTGTCAACAATAAATTTTAAGCCGTTTGACAGTCTCCTTATCTAGACTGACAGAATTGTTTGTGCACATAGGTGATATTTCAAATGTGAGAACAATGTGATCATACCGCTGATGATAAACATAAATATGTGTGTCTTATATACAGTCTTACCATTATTTTCTGACGTTCAAGATAAACTACCAACAGGCGTATCAGACATCTTGGCAGAAATATACTATTCCCCGCTCTATCCCTTAATTTTTTTAGTACACTCTCAGTATGTAGACGACTGTTGCGTTTAAACGTAATTTGCTTCTAACAGTCAACGAATATATAACATGTACATATGCTATACAACATGACATATACCGTACACATTATTACATCTTCTGTTATCTACGTTACAAACGCCATATCAACGGGAGTGTTAAACGGGAAAGACTGATTGTGGCGTATCGGTCCCGGGTGAGCGGAGCGAGTAGTGGGTATGCAGACTAACAAAAGAGGAATCCGCTTTATGATCGAACCATGCAGGCTGGATGCCTCCCCCACAGCCGCTCATTTCGGGCCTATTGTAGCGCGAAAAATTGATCTTTTACTATAACTATAGCTACTATTAATACTTTGCGATGTCTGCTTCGCCTGTCGTCTGCTCTGGTCCTTGTAGCTTTTCTCTCATTCGTGCTGACGCTCAAGTACCACTCGTTGATGGCCGCTTACGCGCCGACTGGCGACAAATCGTAATCGGCATTTGATCTCAATACTTCACATATATAGAAGTGGGTTCGTAAAAGAATCATTTTCATATTTCACTTTTCTTTTCTTTCCTCAGAAATGTTTTCATAATCTTCAACAACAGCAGCGGCAGTACCGCCGATATCGACGCGCTGGCGACATCAACGCCAGCAGCAGAAATGAATAAAGCTGACAGATTCCGCAGCGGCCAGTTGGGGGCCACAACAACGATATATTCCCTCGCCGCTTGCCCGTTCGAATAAGCAGTGGATGTAAAGTATGTAGTACGTAAGTTAGCGTCGAGCGGCAATTCGCATATAGTCCATCGCAGTTTCGAAAGGTGTGGCAGCACCCCACAAAGGGGTTCGTCTATTACTTTGGCAGAACCAACTGCTAGTAACTGTAATCGCCACATTTCTGGAAGTGGGCTCTGCGCTTCGTCGTTGGATGAACGCGGCAGTCTCACACGGCGTGCGGTTAGGCTCCTATGAGTACGGGCCTACTGGCTCTGTTCAAAGGCATCACTTCTGCCCTGCTGAGTCCCTGGCCATCAGCCGCTGGGTCATCCGAGTGCTAACGTTGTAACTGAGATACTGGCTGTTTTTCTATATTATTTAAGCGACTGGCAAGAGAAAATTATCGCTGATAATGTTATACCGTAATAATCCTCCTGTATCGTAAACTTCATTCGAAAAATTCGGAGCGGAAAATATGAAGACCACTTAGATACGTAGTTACGTTGCATTACTTCCCTATAGCTTATATCGGTATATCATTGCAGGTGGTCAAACGATGGGCCTGCTCTAGCGACAAGTCTTAGCGTGGCCAACGAGATACCTTTCCTGGCATCTGCCACGATCCGCATTCTCGTGATTAAATTACCTGAGCTTTCTTACAGCAATTTAATTAAGGCTACTGATTTAATGATGTCGTTCTCAGGGTTAATAATTAGATAGAATCTTGTTTAGATTGACTAACGGCCTTACTATAGGCTGCGAGAAAAAATACGGAACTAGCAAGCATTTAAATTATCAATATAAAAGTATAACACGAAATACATCAAGAGGAAGAATCATTCCCATAGCCATTATCATCAGCTGGAATCAAACGGTTTAATTGTTAGCTCGAACAGTTTTCCTGATGGTCTCTTACATTTTTTTTTGTTTTTTACAGAAAATTATAATATCGTCGCTATCGTGTGAATTAAGTATGAAATCAGAGCCAGGCGTTAGGATGCGCTGGGTCATTTCGTCAGAAAAATCCGATTGCAACTTGGCATACGATAGCTGAACTTCAGCGGTTGTTTTCACCAGCTGATGAGAGAAAAATGAATGATTTCACCAGACGATTGCAAAAAAAAACCCGCCGTCACAGGCTCAAGCTGCAATAACTGACAATGGCAACAACTAAGTAAACCATTAACATCGATTGTGGGTCACGTTTTCAAGGAAATAAATAGCTTAGGAATATCGTTTAACCGCTTTCTTAAGTACGCATTATATTCTATTATTTGTTGTAGGACGGATAGACACATCGAAGGATAGGTACGAAGATGCGACGTAAAGATATCATCACGATAGGATTATCTTTAAACAAGATAGGCTGAATGACAACCTATCAATATTTATTGTGGCCGTGGTTTTAGCCTGTACAAGAGAAACTGGTTGACGCTTGAAAAACCTAACCTAATAAATTGCATTTTGAAATATAACTTGACACACGAGAAGCGTAGTGTTCTCAGAATACTAAAGAGGTCAGTAAATGTTTCGTTATATGGATTTTTGATTATTCCATAGATCTACAAGGCAAAATAGTAGAAAGCAGTGCTTCGTAACTGCAATAAGAGACGCAATGCTCTCCATTATTTATCAACTAGCTATGAACCTCCCTCCGTTGATGATACACTGTTTTCATCAGCCCGCCATGGAGGTAACAATGTACGAACTTTGCTAGCAGGTCAGAATAATCGAATCTGTCTATCTACAATAGTTGTAAATAATAAAATTTTTTTGTACCTTTTATTGGTGCCTATTTGTTGTTTCTATTCCACTGCTGTATGTATTCATATCGAAACGTTGAATAAAACTATGTTGAACACCTAACGTCTCGGTTATATTTATAAAGCTGGGATAGTTTTAACATCATCCTAAATGACATTTAAAAAATTATTGATTGCGTTCCATGGCGCTATAGCAGTCCTGGAGGTGATTTGTCAAATAGGGGGCGACAGATATGAAAAAAACGCAAACCAATCGACAAACCTGTGCAAAACCTATTTTCGGCATTATCATATATGTCGTTAGTGTTGTGCGCGTTTTTTTTTTTTTACAAAAACAAAATATCCGTTATTTGCATGTTGTCAACCGTTTCGACAGAGCAGTTTCAATATGAACCTGCATAAATCTACATTCACTGCACGGCTGCTGTGATGACGTAAATAAAACAAGGAATCATCAGGCCGTTTTTGGTCGAGATGATCCGTTGCAGTATGTACATTTTGTTAAGGCGAAACTTCTAAAACGATTTATATACTATTCAGTGTTTTTAATGCTAAAAAAAGTACGAACTAGACTAGTAGACTGAATAATTTGTGTAAGAAGGATACTAAAATCCAACGTCGGTGTTACAACAATATTAGCATCTCTTATAGGTTAGATTATGAAACTAGCATCTCCATTTGCATTTCTGCTCATGTCTATCTTCTGAGCAAAAAAGAGCCTGTGTGAAAATAGTTATGACTATCTTCATTAGCTCGGAGCATTGAAAATCTTCACATGCACAATTGAAATCTTATGTAGCCGTGTTTACGCTAAGTCATTAAAGAAATCCTGACTTTGTTGCTGTTTTTTCCCTGTACGATATATATATATATGTATATATATATATCGAATGTGTGCTTTATGCGAAAAATGTTCTGTCTAGGAGAAAAATAAAAAATAAGATTAGTCCAAATAAAGAGGTCTGCGGATGGACCATCCATAGTCATGTTAACTAAAAATGTTTATATTATAAAGGTTAGCACAAAAGATTATGTTTTCAAGATAGCTAAGCGTACAGAACTTGGAACGTCTGTTAATTTCTTCGATAAAAAATGTGTCCTATCATCGTTAGCTGGCTTACTTGGCCAAATGCACTAGAAAAATAAAAAAAACTGTCATCTGTTTATCGTTATCAAATAGGCCAGAGAATGATAGGAAGCTGAACATGTGATCGGCAATCAATTTCTCAAGGTAGGTTGTTCAGTGTGAAACTTAATATAGTAGACTCTAGATTTTTCGAATTTCCTGCAGAGACTTAGTTCTTCCATTTTCAATTTATTATTTTCTATGACATTCTACCGTTTGAATAATAACTTACTTATTCCACTGTTGTAGAAGCCTGGGGTATAAAAAAAGTCTATGAATGCTCAAAAAGCAATTTCGACATCCTATTGAAACTCGAACAATTTTCCTATTAGAAAGTTGCCCAGATTTAAAAAAAAAAGTATAGTCTGTGGTAGCAATGTTTGGCGTGTATGGATGATGGCAAAGAACTTCCAGTTCTAACTTCAACACTTTTGCCGATGGTGATTTTTACTTTGTAGGGTCGAGTGTCATCTAAGCACGACAATAAGAACGGCACACCCCTGGTCACAAATCCTGGTTAAGGCCGAAATTGTTCGGCGTCTCTTCCAATCGTTCGTAGTGCACCTCAGCCATTATGGAAAAATTGGAACTGTAGTGGATAACAATCGCATTGGACCACGGAATTAACGCCAAGAGCTTTAGAATTATGTATCTTGCTTTAGAGTAATGTCTTACCGTTTCGATCGCTGTTGATGTGAGCGTCTCCGATTATCGTAGAGGATCTAGTTAGCATCATAAGGCAGAATTTTATTCAGAAATGAATCAGTATTACAACATCAGGGCAGCGTCTCTACGGTTCAATTTTCGATCCTCGCTCGAAATCGTGCGGAACCCGTTTGTCCAATTTGTTCACCCTATTTATTTGACCCAAGTGGAAAAGTACAACACATGCAACAAACGTGAGCGACAATACATGTGCACTCTGAGATAGAATAGCTTACCTTTTAGCCTTCGTTAGCTACTATCTCGCCTTCAAGTAAATTTTTCCCCTAATTTTTTGAGCCAGTGGTTTACGGTATTTCTAGTAGTAGAACACAAGACTTCTACGGCTTCGTTTAGGATCCAAGATGAAGGTCACACTAGGACGCCATTCGAATTTTTTAATATTTCATGGCTCGTTACAGTTATCAATCCAAGTTACGAGGTCCGAATGAGCGGTCCCGTATTTCGAAGAGCGCAAATACGAAACACGAAAAAAAGCATCCCTGAATGTCGCACTGGTATAAAATAAATGTCCGTTTGAAATATGCACTTGGCGGTTTCATACGGAAATAACTTTATATACTCAAGTGCGTCAAATAAACCCGTATCCGAATCGCTTCTTGGATTGCTAATAGTTAAATATTAAACTGCTCGAGCAGTGAATATTCGTCTTATCACACAAAATGTGTCACAAAATGCAAAATAACCCAACAAACCCAATAGGAACATATATTGTACATGTACACATATTAAGATCTTTCACTCTCTTTACAACGAAACTCTCTGACCCATTGCACAGTCATGCTTTATTCAATTATTTCATCGTTTTCAATAGTTGGGATTAGATCTCTGCGAATCCCCTGGAAACTCATTCACTGCACGGCGACTTGGGTGACGAAATCCCGGATTTTTGCACGGCGAGGCAAATCTCTCCCGCTGAACGACCACCTCGTAAAAAAGGACCCTATTAGCTCTAGCCTGAGCCAGTCTCGCCCGCTTGGCTCATCTATTATAGTTAGTCTGTTATACTATGTGTCACTGGCTGCCTGTATGTGTGCCTACGGGTGCATTGAGCATCCTTAGGGATGACAGTGTCGTCTCCCATTTCGTCGGCTTAGAGCGGCAGCGTCGAGCCTGTTGTTACTATTATCCCGGTCACTTAACAGCGATGCCCTTCCCAGGAGGCGTCACCCTCGCCGAGGGGGCGTCAAATGATGACCCTCTCTTCCTTTGCCCCTGCCGGGCATCCGCGCGTGGCCGTCAGGTCCGTTCGCAACTTCTAACGCAACCGCCAAAAGCGACAGCTTCTCTACTTCAACACTCTACCAACGCACGCCGTACGGTAAGGCCGCGGTCAAGTTCGTCGATGACCAGTACGTTGGCCGTCTGGCACCAGTTTAGGAATGTGGATGAAAAATGATTGCTACTCCATACGTCTAATCCGCAAGAATTGTTAAGCTTTTTTACACTGTCTCACACTATTACGACGACGAGAGTGGTCACGATACTGTCAAGCACGGTGTAACGCGTTGTAAAAGGGCTTAACGTAGAATGTGCGTTGGACCGTCGTGGAAGCATTGAGGTGACAAAGTAGAAACCCAATACAGCAGTGACAACCTTTCCTGGCATATAAAGTCCCACTGGCAGTTTCAGCTGGCAAGGACCATAAACCAGCGACTATCAACGGTGTAATCAAGCTTGAGGTTCGGGTGCGAAGGATACAGCCAAAGAGACATAGATCAGTTTTCTGCTTGGTATCCCAACACAGGAAGTTGAGTGATAGAACACAGAGAGTCGAAGTTCGATACGCTGGGCACATCCGATTCCTGTGCCAAAGAGGAGCTCGTCATTTCACATAGCCGGTATGTCGCATCTTATCGCAATTCGAATAACTGAGTGCATAACGTACTCCGCCATGTTTTTCCGGGTGCACACCCGCGTTACGCTGATTGGAAAAATCTTTGTTTATAACAGGTTCTGACCTCAGTGATGTTTCGACTCATCACTTGTGTTGCTTAATTGGCAACCGTATTCGAATTTTTTTAGCAGTGTTCGTCACAGCCGAAGCGCTGTGCTTCTCAATAGACAAACAGCGACCGCCTATTCCGCGATAAGCATTATCCGCTTGAGCTAAACGGTAAACATTACTTCGAATATCACCTAATTAAATCTAAGATCTTTCGTTCATAAACGAAAGAGCAATAGTGTTTTTTCATAGACTATGATACATTAGCTTCAATTGAGCGTAAAGTTTGTACTTTGGCCTAAATATGTAACAGATAAGCTGTGTTGTCTGAGGTTTTTTTTTGATAACTAAAGCGTAACAAGGCACACCTGAAAGCGCAAAAAAACACATACATAGGCACTAGGCTGTTAACAGCGCTGACAGGCTGTGCCTGCGTAGGCAAATTTATCATTCAATTGTTGGTTAAGTTAATTGCCGCTTTTCTGTTGAAAATCTTTGAGTACCATCAGTTAAAACGTGTCATGAAACTAGTTAATAGGTCTAATAGCAACAGTCACTATTAAACGTTAACTTTATCGATCTACGGATATTCATTAACGATCCAATACCGTACAATATACATAGAATCAGTTTATTTTGCTCCAACTTAAGTAAACGCTATATCGATCGTGAATAACTATTAAGAACTAATCACTGTTAGTTAGAAGAAACTTTTAGGGAACGAAATCTAATGATCGATAACGCGTAACGAAGTATACGCCTCATACTCTAGCGATGACCGGAACTCTAGCAGACAAAATAGATCCCGGCACCACTGTATATAAGACGAGTTATTTTTCTTTTACGTTCATCATCCCTATTGAGTAAATATTGAACCCGTCTATTGTATAAACGCTTATTATTGATATTTGGAGCGAACTATTAGTTGCAAATATATAGATGAAATTTCTGCTTTTTTACTATCTATTGCCTCTTAACTGCCATCCTCAACTGAAGCACTATTAACGAGTCGTATTAAAACAAGCAATCCTTTGTAGTTTACGGGCTGTCAACTAAATAGCAACTGTCGGCCCTCGGACCAGCCTGCCGCCCACCTGTATGGTGTAACGGTGATACATCTAGTGCAGAAACAGAAAAAAATGTCATATATATATACAATGAATAATGAATAACATTAAAAGATAAAATTTTAGCTTAAATGGCTTCCCAGATCGCAAACGTGAATTAATTACCCACGATATATTTTCTAGCTAACGACGAAGTCATAAACGAAATCGTACATGTATATATATATATATATATATTGTATCAAGGCATTAAATAGGCTGAGGTATGTCTATTAACTTTACCTTGTAGTGCTATCATTTGATCACACCTGATTAAATGACAAAAAAAAAACAGATCCGTCTGCTAACAAGGTTATCATGTTAAGGTTTGCCTCTGTACGCTCTTTTTTTGCATAATTTTCATTGCAAATGGTCGACGGGGTATTATGCATCGGTTTGGTCCTCTGTATGACGGCCAAGTCAATAGCAATGTTAATTTGAAGTTTTCGAAGGTTAAACATCGTAGGGCGCGATAGTTCTAAGATGCGTCGGTGGCACCTATTGCAGATTATAGGTATACTTAAAGCGACGACCGTCTTTGCACTAATCCTGACACAGTGGAATATTATCACGGCAGTAATTATTATTGTCGTTCTTTAGAATCTGTTCTCTCGTGCTCCGTCGTTGAGGGGGCACCCGATGCCTTTGATAGATGTCAAAACAAATTTGCAGCTCGTCTGCGAACGATATTGTACGCCGTATTTCTGATGGGTGAGTGACAGGGGGCAAAGACACGTTACCTGTGTGAAAGAAGAATAAGTTAATAACAATAAAATAGGGAAGGCGGAGCGCGTGCGGCTATAGACATGCCGTGTTAGACGTGGCAATAAGAGCGTACGCAGATTTTACGACCACGATATATTATGCAGACGTACGCAAAAATATTCACATATAATCGACGCTAGAAACCGAATGAAGGTATGGAATGGACAAAAGTAATGATTTTACTTATTATCCCAGTTCGTGCGGGTTCAGACAACTCTACAACGGCGACGTAGGTAGTTCTGCAAACGTCTCCATGTTAGAGCATCTTGTTCTTTTCTGTTATTTGTTAGTTGGTATGGGGCGAAGTACAGGGTTTATCCATGAATGAAACTTACCGAATTGAATGAAGAGGCTGCCGCTGCCGCTGCTGTGCGCAAGCAGACGAACATAGACATGTATCGACGGCGGCGCACTTTCTTGACAGAGGCGAACCCCACACGCCTTGCACCCCCTCCGTTCTTTTTATTACGAAGCCCTGCTAGACGTTATACATTGCGTCCTTAATGAACAGGTAAACTGAGGCAGGCTAGTTTGATTGTTTGCAGCAGTAGCAGCGGTCATAGCGACGCTGATGACGCGCGTGAAATGGGCAGGACCAGGCCATTATTACAACTGTATGTTGCTAGGAAGACTAGGCATATTCTAGCTAATAACGCCTCTTGTAACGAGAAATAAGAATATGTGCTTTATTTTGTATCTTTTTTTTGTTTACGTGTAACTCATCTTAAAATTGAAGAAGAATCTAGATGTTCCATTTTCTCTCCTACCGCAAGTATTGAAAATTACCACTACTTTCATTAATACATGGACTTTTGAGATGTTTTTTTTTCATGTAACCTTGCAGTACTTTTCAGCTACTCTCTCTTGGCTGGTGACGCTTCCTGGTCTTCCGGAAAGTGGTATATAAGCTTCCTCAATACTTCCGTCCGCTTCAAATATCTTTTATTCTCTTAGTTATAAATCGCGGAGGCGGATTTGTATGAAACTCGCTGCGATATCGTCTTTGTACTTCTATAACACTTCCATACCTCCAACAGCTTTTTTTATTCAATTTTTCTGTTTAAAAATTAATCCACTCATTATTTCCAACTAAAGAAGAAGGACGGTCCGGAGGCTATGACCACTGAAACATTTTTCGGGATATTTTGTATATATGTAGAAAGAACTACAATGATGAGCTTGCTTCATTTATGCAAATTATATATTATTATAGATTCTCGTAGTCAGAAATTGAATGTAGTAATCATTTAAGCACTCCAAGGGATTCAAAAAGTGTACGGACTAATGCGTACCTCTTCGAGGGCGTTGCCGTAATGGCCATGAACGTACGGCCATCGCTAATTTGAATTTTACCATTGGCAAATGATTACACAGGTCTACTGAGGAAACCCTAGATAAACCTACCAAGAACCACCTGCATGGCTATACCCCTAAGCAGGTTACTCCAAAACCTTGCTCACAAGAAAGAAGCTCGCAAGAAGCGTTAAAACGGTATTTATATGGGTGTGAAGGTTCGCTAGACGTCAATATTTGGAGAGCCATAATATCGAATCAAGCCCTAGCATATGTCACGGGTCTGGTCAGAGAGGACATACTCGACTCCTGATTGGCCTTAGACAGTATTTCGGTTGATCACAACCTTGTATTTCATTCATTCGTCTCGTCGTTCATTCATCCTATTCGTCTTCAGTAAAAACCACAAATGTGAAAATATTTCAAGAAGGATTCCATACCGAGGCATATAGGACAACTCGCAGTTTAGAAAATCGCTTGGTCCTAATAGTAATAATATAGATGTATGGTTTCAACTAATGACGAAAGGTACCGGCGTTCGGTTCGCAATTTGTGTGCATGTTCGTGAATTCATCCCATAGTTGATTCCAATCATATTCATAGTTAGGCAAACTTTTTTTTTACACGAGGCAGCTTTGTCGAAGTTACTTATAGATACGACGCAATAAGTTTACTCAACTGAACCTGACCAGAGAAGGATCGATAACACAAAATATTCATTTCATCATCCAGTTCAGATCGAGCGTCTTGGTAAATCAATTTACTACTACTGAGAAAGAGTGCCAATTGTTATTTGTGTCGTCAAGTCAGAGATAAGAACATTCTTAAGAGCGACGATAATAAATTCGGAAAGAGTTATAGTAGTTTCACTGGGAAATCACTGAACGTCTCGTTCGGTAATAAGTTGAGAACGATTCAATCAGGGTTAACCAGATGGGAGAAAGTCGAAGTTGCAATAGCTAAAATAAGCAGAAAACTTCTGGCGTTAAAGCTACACTACTATACACTTTGTTTGTAAATTATTCTATAAACTAAAGCAAAACGCGTCCTGCAAATGATTTCTAGTCTATGGGAAGAAAGCCAAATGAATTGTTATCAGTATACACGGTCTATCTAGAGAATATCATCTGTGTGGGATTCGGGCATCACCCAAGTTATCTGTGAGGAGAACAACCAGCCACTCAGCATCTTTCTTTTCATATTTCCTGAAGCATGAGAACTTACGTTTTTTTAGTTCGGTAAGACGATTTTCCTGTAAGTCAGGGGAATATTGTTTGCAGTTTAATGTAATATAAATAGTAAGATAATAAGCGCTTGCCATGATCACCGATCTACAGAAACCGACCGTTATTTGAGCGGAATTGAATCCCAACATGGCGCTTGTTGGAAAGTGAGCCAAAAGGCAACTACATCAATATTCTTAATGATTTGACATCGCATCATTGTTTAATTTATATTATACCCCATTGCCAGTATCTTGGGAACGTTTGTGTTCAACCGAACCGTAAAAACTATTAAAAGCAACTTCATTGATGCGTATATTAAGGAAATACGAACTTACAACCTGCTTTTGCCCCCTGAAAGCAATCAAGATTTCTTTTCAACCGATCTTTGCGCCGCGCTCAGAAGTTGTAGATTTCAATAATTCACATCTTTGATACATGCTAAGGGTGATTCTTTACAAACATTGTCAATGCTGATGTATATGTACATTCTTCGTAGCACTCGTATCACAGCTGAAGCAGGCAAGTGGAACGCATCGTATTAAACACTTGAGAAGGCTCTTGGAGATTTTTCATTTTATTGACACCGCTCTGAGATTTTTTCTTCATAGAGAAATATCGGACATATTATAACATAATTGTATTAGTATATAAACGGCACTGACAATGAACATGTCTCCCTGCAAACAAACGCGTTCGAATTTCTGTTATACTAATACCTTCGGATTGGCGTCTGATCGCTTCCTCAGATAACAGACACACGCACATACATTCGCTTGTGAAGCTATTAAGGTTTAATTGAGAACTAACATCCAGCGGCGATGTATTGGGTTGAACGCGACGCGACCGGGCTACGTACAGCTACCGTCAGACCTACGAATAACGTGTCTACTTATATATGTATTCTTTTATCAGCGCCGCAACTAACTCTTCTTCACTGTATAAATGATTATGCGAAGGCGATGTTGTTAACACGAGTACCACTCTTGTTATTATTATTATTAGCACTACTGTTAAATATCTTCCTGCCACCACAACTGCACCCATTGCCAATACCACGTTACGCATCGATTGTGATGAACCCATCGTCAATGTAAGCGATAAATTTCCGTCCATCTAATACAATCAGTCACCAATATGGCCACGGTGACGTTCTATGACTTCGTTCTTATGCTGCACTACGTTACGTGTTTGAGCAGAGGTCTTTCCAAGCAGAAAAGAAGCGATGAACACTGCTACAGTGTGTTACAGTCTAGCGGAAACAGCCATCACCGTAGCTCGGTAAAAAGATCACCGTAGTAACCGTCTTCTTGGAGCGCACGATTTTTGGTATCGATGGCGTCGATCTAGGCTGACAGAACGACCCTGCTGTCTCACGTTAATTTTGGTGACATTTTTTACGGATAGCTTGATGTTTTATGGAAACACGTTTTAAGTGATTATTTAAATAATCTTTTATATTCTAATGACATGTAATCCGCTAAATCAATAGCGAACAGTTTGAATGGGGATCCTATTTCTGTGCCTGTCGGTCAAACTATACATTTTTACTGCTCGCAACAATCAGCCTTGTTCGTCACAAGCATTGTAACTTTGCCAGAAAAAAAAACCTTTCTTTGACCACACTAAAAAAAAGACGTAAAGCTACGAGATCACGCCGGCCTGTCCCGAATGCACTTACTCTTCAATAGATGTTCCTCGCGATTGCATACGACATAATATTTACTTCGATGAGGCCTTGACTATTCACCGAACGTCTCTTTACCGATCTTGTTCTACAAAGTAACAACGAAGTCCTAATTTAAACCTCATACGTTTGTCCTTTGTACAGTGTAGGGGGTCCTTGAACTTTTTTATCCATTTATTAAGAAATTATCAAATTTTGTTTGGTTTTGTGGACAGTTTGCACTGGTGACAAGCGTCTTTTTGGCGTCCCCATAGAATGAATCTGCGCATTTGTCAATATTCAGCATTTGGGTCCATTACAACCACAGAAACCAAGTAACGTATTATTATAATGTAACCACTATTTAGAACACCAGCTGCTACTGGAAATTCATAGGTAACGTATATATACGCGCATTACTTTGGCATTATCAAAATATTTACATTTTATCGAAGAAGTCAATGATCATTCGAAAATGCCATTTTTCATTAAGATAATGCCAATTTAGATCAGATCTGGGATCACTGAGCATGATCTGATATGGATATGTAGCTTTGCACTATTCACTATGTGGGGTACTTTGTTCCCAAAGCTCCTTTATCCAGGAACTAGTCATCTTCGCGTTCTCGTGAGAAAAAAAACGACATGTTTCAACGTAATATACAGACCCTGTAATTAGTCGTGTGTAATCAATTATAAGCGAAAGATGACGGCCGGCGACACCATATACGTACAGTCGATGTTCGGACCTGAATAAAAGCAAGTACTTAATTCTGCCAGTTTTAACTAACTAAGTAAGTAAGTAAGTTAACAGCTTGTCCTGTATTTAGATACTCTCTACTATAGGCTACTGCCACTAAACGTTAATGTTCATTGACGGATTCTATACGCTGCTGTAACAAATCGTCTTAACTAGTAAAGTGGCCTGAGTAAGCCACTGATATAACGCCGTCATAACTGTGTGCGAAAGAACGATGCCACTTGATAAAAAAAACGATACAAATCGAGTATTCGTACTGTGGTAACACGGGCAAACGGCAAAGCATGTATTTGCTATTGGGAAAACGACTTTATTTTTTGTTGGACTGATCCTTGCGGGGCCGTAGCACACATTCTGTCTAACTTCTATAACGACGCATAGAACAACTAGAGCCTGGCATGGTGCTGCCATCCGCGTTGACAACAGTATCCATCACTGCAGTAACGTTTAACTAAACGCCATTTCTATCCTCTGCTGCGTTATAAGCGGCAGCAGAAAAACTCGATAGCGTTTTTCTGAGAAAATCAGAAACGTCTCTTAAACAAGATGAAAACGCAACAAAAAAAAAGGCAAAAAATACATGCAAATTATTAGTAATTTGCTCATTAGGTTCGCGTGTACCACCCGATAATAGGACGCGTGATCGGACGAAGCTCATGTTGGCCGTCATGTTGACGATGAAGATTTGTTGAATATCCGTAGTAAATGCGGTGGTGAACTGCAAGGGCAGTGGCTTTACGCGACTATTAGCGTTACGTTCATTTTTTGTTCTCAGCCAAACGTAAACACATAAGAGGTATGTATACCACATTAAGGCTGCCTTCATTGAGCATAACATACAACATATCGCCAAAACGGTGTTGAAAAATGATCTGAACATCCCTGCCAGATGGACAGGACAATCTGGCGTTCATCTCGTAAAACCACTATATAATATTGGAACTTGGTCTGTATGTATTCTTCAATGGAACAGATAAATATTCAATTACTTGGGAGTCGTTGTGTGACGGCAGTTGGCGACAACCATTCGGTCATCTGTTAACAACCGCACACGTTTGGCACGAGCTTATGTTTGTTTCATATACAATCGAAGTAGGTATGTGTAAGCATACATTCTACATGAATTTATTATATATAATAGATACTAAAAATACGTGATAAAATACGTGATCCCATAATGCGATCTTCGGTGGACTCGAGGACGTTCGTTCGACGTCAATTTGCTATGTAGTGAAAAAGTAATTGAAAGATAAAAGTAACTTAACGATGGATGATGAATGACGTCAGTATCGAGCATATGATCTTTATAATGATGGCTGAGTGATAGATTTCATCTGTCTGCCAATCTCCGACATGCCCTCCATTCAGATGGGATGAGTTTAAAGGGGCATTAAATAATGTCGTCGTCGTCGTCGTCATCACTGTACAGACAAACTCAATGTTAATATAGTTTTGGCAAGAATAAAGTCGTGTGTTTTAATCGGTAACATTACCATCGTTACGCCTAGAGGATCGTAGCGGGATATAATTGAAAGATTGGAAAAGAAAACCATGTTTCTTTTTCTGTAGTTTCTGTAGATTTACATAATGCTATTTATATTATGCCTGTATCTACATTGATCATAAATAGATAAGATGTATTGCTGGAAGATTTTTTGAAAGGAAGTAATTTTACTATTGTCAATATCACGAGCGCAAGGTTAGTAATAAACTTTTTGCCAACTTTAACGAAAATTTAATTTTATTCAACCTAGCCGATTTTGTGTAGATTGCTTACTATTTTGTGTCTCGTTTCTTCAAACGTATTAGATAGTCTTATGGTCTCCTCTGTTCGGCTGATCGTATTGATAACAGCTTAAGTACAAGAGGCTGTGTGATTGCAAACTGCGTGTTTGGGTCACTGGATTTGGATATCTAGAGGATACAAGTCGGTGATAGTTTCGAAAGCTATTACTTGAAAAACCCTAAGACCTTAGACTAGAAAATGTCACAAACGCGTGTGTAGTCACATTTCATCCTTGACCAGAGTCTAACTGAGATCTGTAATCCGGAAAAGTTATTTTTGGGAGATCCCGAGAGATTCGTAGGTCCACTAGACATGAAGGTAGTCGTCTCGGGAATGATCGATTCATGTTGACTGATACAGGGCAATGAGTAATCAGCGTGACACGTATCTATATTACAAACGTACGGTGAGGTTCCGTCTGTGACAGGTACATATTTACCCTCGTGATAACATTTTTAGGGAAGCATTTAGAAATATAGCTGTACATCTTCTGTGATTATGAGTCATCCTCACAGAACCCGCCTAGCGTCTATTTTTGTTATGTTACTTTGGTTACTTACTTATGAGCATTTAATGAAGTTGTCCTTTAGTTAAACGAAAATGGGTCCTGCTGGAGATTACGAGCCATTTATCTAACTATCTGCGATTTAATCTTACCCGCAGCCTTCTTCATAAAACCTTACTTCTATGAGAAACAAACAAATTACTACCAAATATCGTATGATTCTGAAATCTAAACTCCAACACTTGAGTACTACTACCACCCATATCAAAACGAAGCCTGTCACAAATCTAGTTTAGGCTACAAACTGCAAACAGCAATGAAAAGGGCAAAATGCTGCTATGTCATCACAAAAAAACTTGTGATAACGTAGCAGCTTCCCACCGACATGACAGACCGGGTTTGAAGATGCATAGGAAATCTTCAGGGGTGGCTTACTCATACAAGGGTAATTGAGACGAGCTCAACAGAGTTATCAGCGAATACCTTCCTTGGATAGTTTAATGTGTTAACACTAATCAAAATATTCTACATAATCGTTAATTTGTCGAGCAAAACATCCATATTTGTTCGTAACGTACGTGTTGTCAAAACACCGAAGAAAATTCGTGCGGAAATCTTAATTTGCTACTTTATGATTCAACAGATTAAACCCGTTTAAGTTACACTCGTTAAAATTTGACTGCTCTTAGTTCAGTCGCGTGACAAGAGCCAGGTTTGCTTTTTGTCCCTAGTACGTAATAAATGATATAGATTTAATAAAACTATAATGAATCTTCACGAGCTGCGTCCGCACAAAGCACGCGACGGGTGATTCAAGCTTAAATATTTTTGCCTGATTTTCTACAAGCAATGTCTAGCTCTTAAGGCGACCCTCCAGGGTAAAAATCTGCATTTAATTTTCACAAGAAGGTGTTGCCATAGTCTAGTTAAATATAGTTACATCAAACTGGAGAATCGGACTACGCAACATTTATTTTTCGCAAAACTTACACCTTCTGCTTTCTGACATCTTTAGAGAAGTGTTCTAGCTTTGTTAGTTGAATCAAAGTTCTGAGATCACCTGGTAAAAAAGACTTGGTTGAAGAACTTCTAAAAGTCATTCTAAATTTTAAATATGTATATTCAGATCGTGTTCATACTAGCTAGGTTAACCGCAAAGACAACCGCAAAGCAACACCAAATTTACCCGGGCGATTTTTTCTAAAGGCTCCTGCAGTTGTGAGTACTCGATGAGATGCTTTTACTATTTTATGGGAAATTTCCGATGGACTTTCTTGAATGCGCCATATAACACCTACAATTTATAGGCCTTAATAGTTACACATACAGTCACGGATTCGATCTTTGCCTTGTCAAGTGTATTTGTTAGCTTAACATGAAGAGCGCGCCATCTTGCTAGTTTTCCTGCTTTAAATCTCTTCTTTCCAACAAATCTCCATGCGTGCATCGATACGCACGTATGAGATTCCCGAATATCTGAGAGAGCTGTCAACGTTGCCATCGCCGACCGATCAGTGTATTTGTGTTGTCCCTTTCAGCGAATTTCTGTTAACATTTATACTGCTGTTCTTTTTTTTTTTTTATTGTATAGTACCACAGGAGTGCATGAGCCTCTACGTGCATGTACGTTGATTAGCTCACCATTGATTTCTTGTCGTTTCAAAGATTGTTATTCAATGGCTGTTAACGATAACAATGCCTCCCTTCAATGTGCGCTATTCACTGCTAATCTGTAGTACCCTGCTTGTTACAAGCCGTTCGGCCGCGCCTATCTTCAACTTCTGCCCTTGGTTAAATAGGTGACATCGCCGATGACGCCAGCCACCGATGGTTCTGTGGTCTGCCGTTTTCTATTGTTGTTATGACAATATTAATGACTTCGTTGCCATTGTAGCTGCTTTATCGTTGTGGTTGGTTTCCGCTGCTGGTGCTTGAACGGTTACTACAACATCCGCTGATCCAGCTGATGATGAAATCTTAAAGACACATCGATTCAGTAGTGACAATTTTGACGTCTATTTTAGATCGGCCAGCAGATGGACGGCACGAGCAACGCACGCTAACGGCGCGCGCACCGGTCCAATAGTCGCAGAACGCCATCAATTTAACAGTGCTGGCGCTGATGCGGCCGTAACCGCAGTGTTGGTCCTATTCCCGTTTTGGAGCTGTGTGAAAAACGCCGGAAGTCGGAACGGCACCGGAGTGGGAATTTTGGGGAAGTCGGAGGGCAGCGTTCATCCTAACGGTCGTTTCTAGTCGTTCGGTCGTCACTATAGTTACCGTGACGCAGTGGAGCTGAACGCCAATTTGGTCAGATGCCGAGCCAAGAGCACAGCCACTGTCGCAGGCAGCGTCGGCCGTTGTTACTGAACAGTTTCAACCCTATCGGTCAACGAAGCCAACGATGATAACGCAGTAAAAGAAGATCGATGTCAGGCTGAATGTGTATTTCTTTCGATCCGCGTGGCCAGCGGGTTGCTTGGCTAGATGGTCGGACTGAGCGTTTGTCTATCTGTAACTAACTGTGTGTTAGAGAGAGAAGCTATGTGACTGTGTTTGATATTCTATATATTGTGTAATATCAAGCAATGACACAGACAAGCAGGCAGGCACCCAGGAGGACGAGACTATGTCTTGTTGCGCCTTCTTTTTCTCTACCGCGGGCTACCCTCGGTTGAGTCCTCTGTCCCCTTGGGGTGAAGCAAAGAATCCTACCCCTCGATTGTGTTGTTTATCTGTAAAGATATTTGTTCTCCCATATCAGCGCATCATCACATTTTATGCAGTTGTTTAAATAGACACGCCTCCCTTTCTCTTTCTCTCTCGCTATGCCATTGCGAGTGGAGCGAAAACACAGTGAATGGGGTTGTTGAAAAGACACCGTCGGAAATATGTGTCGGTCAGCGTCGACCATCACATGGGTCGCGGGTATTGTGTGCTGGGGCCTATGTAGAACATCCCACCGGCTGGTGTATGGGAACGACTTTGACGAGTGTGTGCGTCTCTGTGTAAGAATTCCTGTGCACGCGTGCAAGTGCACGCTACGGAACGTATCACATACTGTTTTCAGTAATGCAGCTATTGCCACCTTTCCCTCTTCTTCTTGATCGTCTTATCTATCAGAGGCTTTTTTTCTCTGCACACAGTAAACGCAGACCACCAACCCTTCCAATATTGGCTGGTTGGATTGTCTCTCTGGTTCGCTCATTCGCTAGCTTATTGCCCCTTGAGATCAGCCGGTACCAAAACAAACGGCACCGTGCGTTGCGCGACGAAACTTTGGGAAAATAATGATGATCGAACTGACCGGCCGGCTCAATGACGATTGGGTGACGAACCATATCAGACGATCAATATCGACTAACGTGGACAAGATTTTGACAATAGCAGCAATTTTTGAGCATTTTCTTATTAACTGGCTGCAGCGGCTGCAATTCAGTATGACCAGAGTCACTTCTTCCGTGGTTCCCTGGCTTGTGCCCGTTGACAACACCCTGCTGTTGTGTAAAACATTATCGTTCGACTCGTCAACCGTCTTTGTTTGTCGTTTGGTCAAAATTGAGCCGTCAGACTAACGAGTCGCGCCTTACTCTGAACGCTGGATCCTAAGTTCTGCGCTGCTTGGCGACAGCCGCTAAAAACTCATTCTTGTGTATACATATCTATATACTTGCATCTTATGTCGATTTGTGCGTAAACATGTTTTTATATTTGTGTATCCACGAGCGTACCCATGGAAACGGGTTATGTGGACATAAAAACTGTGTGAAACAATCGCTCCGTTACAACTTGGGAAGCCAGTTGCTTTAAGTTAGATACAGGTATAAAGAAAGTCTCACCTGAGCGTAGCATATCGTCGGCAAATGACCGGAGAGGGAGCGGGGGTGTAGAAACGAATAGCGGGTGCTTTGACGAGTGATTTTTTTTGTAACCGAACCTTTCTGAAAATATATAGACTGCAGACGTTAATCGCTACTGTTTTTATGACAACAGCGTTGTGTAGAGGAGGGCCGGCACGATCGCATGGCGGGTAACAGACCGCTGTACAGCAGTAGTCGATAGATAAATGAATGGACAATGGCCGTCACTGCAGCGAAGAATGGATGTCAAGTATGAAGGAGCAATATTGCACAAAATATACACACATACTTGTTAATATGGGCGGGCCCAGATTGCACTTAGGAACAGTGATGTCGGTTGGACCAGATATTGCGATGTCTGAAGGTGGCCGCAGGTGCTATTGCCAATAATAGAACGAGCACTAGTTATAGTTCTTGCATAATACCAAGAGATCTATTGTGTTAGCATTTTGAGCAGAGTCGATCCGTGGGAATGATTAAAGAATGCGGTGACAAAATGAAAAGAGATCAAGTTTAAGCCATATGAAAGACATCTAGATCGAAGAGTCGGTGATCGACACTGCAGCAGATTTCACCGATTGATGAAATAACACGAGGTCATTCGCGGGCTCTTTAAACTCACCTGAACGAACAGGGCACATTTGCATGATGTCGTCTAGGCTATCGGACAACAATATCAATAATCTTTTGGTGTTATTCCATGTATATGTGAAAAACGGCATTTTTCCGAGATTAAAATAAGGTTAATAACCAAGAAATAAGCGGCCAATGGAGACAATTAAGAAAAAGCTTCGCGAGATTCCCTAAGTTTTTATTATTTTCCGTGCAGTAAGGGTTTAATTGAAACATGATAAATCTATACTACGCTTTAGTTTTCTGTTTTTTAACCGACTACCGCGAAATAATAATTTTACATCATGAATCCAAAATGATTACCATTATGTCTAAGGTAAATTTGATGTTAACGTAAGTGAGGCAGTAATTATTAGCAAACGATCTATTCAGCCTACATTATGAAACCTGAAAAGGGAAAACATACTTCAGAATATTTATCCGCAGCCTTTCTAATCAATTCGCAAATCTCCAATTGGCTATACATCAATAGAGTGCATTTATATTACCACTTTGTAGTAGAAACACCCAGCTTCAAAAATAGGTAACATATCAAAGAAAAAAACAGATGACCCAAATTGGGAATTATATAAGGTGAGTATGTATGAGTGTAGCTTGGTTTTTGCGCCGTAGCTATTTATAATTTTTTCTTATGTACCTTTGGGTATTATCTAATATAAGTTGAACAGAGCTTTCTCTTGATGAAAAAGAAACGTTTATAGTTTACCGCCCTGTTGGGTCGTGATGGGCACAAAGGATGTCCACTTCGTACGACTTCATGCTCCTTCTGTTCACTTTCTTACTAATGTCCTGCTACAGATCGACCGCTGCTCATGGATGGCGTAATGAATTAAAGTTAATTTAAGCTAGCTCATTCAAGACAACGAAAGAATGAACTTTACGGATGTACTCATCTATTCCAGAGGAGCTACCGATGTCAACGACAAGACGCGTGTTTCTGCTCGAAGGCGTTGACGAGACAATCTGTTAAAACGGGACCGCTGCAGGTAGCGCTTGCGGTAATGATCCTTGGCTCAGCAGGTAGCTACAAGGTATAGAGGTAGGCGAAAGCGTCTGCTGGTTTGTTTACATTTCGGCTACAGGCCGGCAAATTCACGCTTCTTGAGTGTCCCAACTGTTGCGGTCAAGTTATGTACGAATTATACTGCTAAGGAAAATATCGTCAATATTGGCAATAATTAGTGTTACGACTTAAAATCTATCCATATATTTATGCACAGTGCCGCAGTCAGGGTGACAAACGATTGCTTTGCATCTTGATTTAATCCTGAGAGTCGACAATTGATCTTATCGAACAGACCGTAAATATGCTAAGAAGCGATACCATATTTGTTATTAAATCCTGTGCTTGTCTGGAAAGATCAAAGTGAACCAGGCTGCGTATTATCCTACTGCATGTTAAAGCCTGCGCCTCAAGCGTCAGCGTGTTTAATGACATAGTAAACCTAATCATTATTACCTATCGCTCATTACGCTGTCGATAACGACAGTTTGTTAACATATTTTTTTGTTTTGTTAACATGTCCCTATTTTACTGCCTGTTCAATCCATCTCATCTCTCTCAAACCTCCAAACGTTTCTATGTTAGATTAATTAAGCGTGAAAAGTAAGCCAACTGTACATTTTCACCATAAGCCTAAGAAAAAAAGTGCTGAAAAGACGTTGACCATATCGCGATTGCCTTCGCTGTGTCATTTATGACGCTGTTACCTCTGACGTGTTCAACAATGAGTGGGAGGAAAACTCATGAAACAAACATCACAGCAGCAGAATCGTATGTTGGGCTTCACCGAGAAGCAAGCATCAACAAAGTTTGGCCGTTACCACGTCCAGAAGTCCACTTGTCAAAAGTTTGTCAAGATACGTTCGTAGCCACATAGAGACAGACACTTCCTCTGGCTGAATGCTTGGTTCTCGTTTAACATGGAACGCTTGTATGCTTCCCAACCGCGCACTGACGTAACGAAGATGGCAGACTTCACTGGACCCCTTCATCGGTCATCGTCGCAGTGAATCATTCTCATGTGAGAAGGGATATTTTAGTTGTGTTGTTTTGGGGGTTCTCTGTGCGATTATGGAGTGCTGCTGTGACATTGTTCTATACAGCCCTGCTGATCTCACCGAGAAGCCACACGTTTATTTTGTTCTATCTGTGGTACTTCTGTGTGGCTAAAATACAGTATGATTACTAGGATCGTCGGTATGAACGTTCAGCACAAAGCTTTGCCTTCCGCTCTGGTCAACGAAGATTGGGAAGCACGTAACAGAAACACTTGCTACGTTAGCGCTTTAGATGAGCTTATGAGCACTACAGCGTGTGTTGGTGATGAGCATATCGAAAAAAACTATCATCTTTCGAGTCGTAGTATTTAGCCCGACGAAAGGTGGCATCTTGCAACATTGCTTACCACTATAGGCGTACCTAGAAAGAGTACATTCGTTTCCGCCTCCTGCATAAGCCAGTAATTTTGGAGAATGTGCCTGACGTCTCGTTCATGTTGATCAAACAATTTGTTGTGGTATATTATTTGGCGAGCGAAACATTTACTTCAACTAGATCACGCTGTTTTCTTGAGAAACCTTGTCACGCTCAGGCTCTCTGGTTTCTATGTTTACTTGTTACTTTGGATTGAACAAAACACATCTTCTCAGCATAGTGCATGATATTAGCCACTAATTCATTATCCCTATAACTGAACACCGTGTATGACGGTATTTGCCCTGGTAAAGCCGGCCCTCTCGTCTGCCAGATTTTGCCCTATTATTGAGACCATTCCAACTCTGATTACGTGTAATTATAAGATCATATAACCTGGACAATAAACAAAAGACCTTTTTGTCTGGACTATTTACTCGGCATAGTCGATTTGTATGTACTACGCAGTGTGACTTCTATCAGCTCACTTAAGATGCCTAGTAAAACACAAATCGACCCTCCGACAACGATGCGCAATAAACTTCGACATATTGGAATGCCTATATTATTGATAACGTTAGTGTATCTATGTAAACACAATAAAGGGAAACAAATTCGTCAAAAAAGAAGAACTATAAAAAGGCTCATCATTTGTGAGTTGTCGTCTACTAATTTTACGTTCCTTGCCGTGAAATTTGGAACGAAAGAAATCGTACGATATCGTGTAATCCAACTGTACCTCTATATTTATGCGAAATCATGCGCGTGCTTTCACTAGTTTTAATTGTAGCATTTATTATTCTTACTATATTTATTATTAATATAAAATAATAATTACATCTGGGCTAGATAGAGAAGTAAGGGCAAAGCCTTGCTCCCATCTGTTCTAGATTTCTGCACGATTACCTCCTAACGCTGATATGTGGTAGACGAAATAAGTAGCCTAGATTTCAATAATTGTCACCCTTATTTGGTGCAATGGGACCATCCGTTTCCATGGTATCCTAAACTATTAATTGTTATTATTATATTATGATTTTGCATTACATTACTGACGGGAGTCCTGAAAGCAAGCCAGCTGCATTTCTCTGTCATTTCTAGGAGCGTTCATCGCATTAATTTTATATTAGATCTGGTTGCTACAGTTTATCTATTTGTTCGATGAAATCAGTCGTTATTAAACCCTTAGAGCTTGATATACTTTGAAGGATGTGTTATTTGTGTGTAAGAGAACACAGAACACCTAACACATGTAACTTTAATGTTCACAGACTAATAACAAAAAATAAAAATATATCATACATTTTTAGATTCGACTTGATTTGTAGGGACCATCAATTTTCAATGCAAAGGCTAAAATTCACTACATTTTCGCTTTATAGAGTGCGCGCAAATTTCTGTAAAGCGTTTCAACAGCCAATGAGGTCAATAAATGGATTTTGACAATAAAGCTATTTCGTGCGCATTATAATTAACTTAAGTGAATAAACAATACGAAATATAAACCATTTTTAATGATAGCGGAAATGTCCAGTTTATTTTTGGATCTCTGGCGTCGAAAGGAACGATTTATGGTTCTTCTGCGAACCAATTGCTACCCTTTTCTCTTCCGTTACAACAATGCTGCTAATGATGTAAAGCAATCTCGTAAATTACAACGGGGCTAGCTAGTGTTTATTTTAGTAAGAGATTTTAAATTATTCTCATTATTTTCATGGCTTCGTGACGCCCGTTCGTTTGTTCGTTCATGAATAGCACCTCATGTAAGGTAGTGCAGCTGCTATGTACTTGTGCTTGTGCACGTTCTATATACCTAACGTACATCTACAAATACAAATATATATATCTCTCACATGCCAGTGCAACAACAGTATCGCACAAGCAAATGAATAGCGCGGGCTTTTCAAATGAGACAAGCGCGTTCAACACTCCGCCCTTATCCCACGCATAAATGCGAATTATAGACATACTCAACTGAGACGGTACCTGGATCGCTCGTCTTCCTAGCCAATTTGATCATTTCTTTTTACAGCTAGACATAATCTAGCCACTCGTGATTTCCAAACATGCAGTGTCCCATAGACCACATAGGGACATAATAACAGTGATAATCTTTGCAGTTACCTCCTCTAATCTTTTTCATTCACACACAGTGATCCTTGTCGTTCATTGAATGAAGCACGTCGTTTAAACATGTTGATCAATAATATCTATTCAAATATTTCGCACCCATTTCTTTCTGTGCGTTTTTAGTAACATCGATGTACGATTCTGTTATTACCTTTAGTTGTCCTTTTGTATGCGGTATCGATAATAATGATGATTTCGACGCTGATGCGAGCGACAACGCTAGCAATATCAGCTGCGATGCTAGGCCATGTTAATTGTTATTACTATTGCTGTTAATTGCCGTTGATCATCATGACCTTACCGAGGTCTATGTGGATAAGCTTTTTCGGAGGGAAACTAACCGACCCAACAATCGTAGCGATAGCAACGTTACGGAGGCAACGAATGAAGCTGAAACTGTTTCTGCCGCCGTTGTCGCAGTGGCTCAGGCCATTTACCAGCCTCTTATGTTCCGTCATCTGCACCGTTTCTGGCGTTAATTCGACATCATACCGTGTCTCGGGCTTCCACTCAATTTTCTTCGTTTTCTTGCCCATCGCCTGTGTCTGATCATAGCGACCCGTCAAGTCCTCTAGCAGTGTTAAGTATTGCCGTTCGCCGACTGTAATCATGCTATGATGAATGTCGTCCCATCGATGGTAGCACCGTTACGTCGGAATAAATTTACGTTTATATGTAAAGAATGAAAAAGAAAATTACGTAAATGCACACATGTACAGTGCGGGGCGTTGTAAAGCTTGGACCAATGAAAGCGGTGGTATTTGGCTCATGGTTTGTCTATGCATGCTTACGAACATCAGATACGTGTCTTGGAAAAACTGTCGTTTTAAGCTTGGAAGTGCGCACAATCCTATGCGCATATTAGAAATAGAAAACGTTAAATAGATTGTATTTCGGATAGGTTACAGCAGTTGTAAATTTGAAGATTTCTGCTTAAGATGCTGTTTTTTCACCTTGTAAGTTATATTTTCACAGATTCTAAAGTAGTATTGGTTCTGTCCTCTCAAAGCTGCACTTTACCGTGTTAATTGTCGAGCATACCCTAGGCTCTATCAATGTTTAACCAGCTCTAATAATAAGCAACATTGAAAATAAACCTAAAAGGCTTATGTGGTACTATTTACATGATTCCTATCGAAAAACGACCCCACTAAACGGTTTGCCCCAATGTTACAACCAAGGAAACAAGCTAGCTCCCACGTACTTGAAGCCTTGAACAAGCACTGCTGAAGGATTGTATTGTGTTCTTTTTCACCTCTATTTCTATGACGATTTATTTCAGTTTCATAACATGGTGTATATGTAATTCTGCGGCTGTCCAAGTTCCATATATCCATTTTACCTATGTGTAGGTATTATTCAACGCATCAGCAGCGATTAACCATTATATAATCGGTGCATACAAGTAACAGAAATAGTATTGGACAAGCTAGTCTGCTAGGTCATCCGAGCATATACAGTTGAAGTGGTAGTCACACAGCACATGCTCGAACGTACCGCATGGTAGTCACATGGTAGTCGATCGGACCGCGCGAAAATAACAAACAGATCTGAAGACAATTTGTTTTTGGCAATCCACTTTAACCTTTGCTAATGAATGGCAAGGTGGCTCGTAAGTAGAAATAGGTCGCTAAGAAAAACCGCAAATAAGTGGCTTGTCGAAAATGTTTGATTCTCTATGTTTAGGGCTCAACTGATTGTTGCGATGGTGTCGTACTAATGCTTTATAACATAGGGTATCCGTAGTTATATATGCGCATAGGATATCGTCACAGACAAAGATAATATAGCATCTGCTTCTGTTTGTGAACAGATACGATTTAAAAGTTTTTGTGAGTAAACCTAATTTGCAATAGATCGGCGCATAGTATATTGTGTGTATATTTTATATAGACTGTATGGATCTGGTAAAAGCAAGTGCCAAACAAAACCTGATATTACGGTTTTTAGGTAGGATTGAACAAATAGCCAGGTTCAAAAAAAGACGCATATACATAAACATATATAACGATTGTGGCTTAGAAATCAAGCTCTACCTATATGAGATGACCTGAACACTCTGGTCTGGCTGGTCTTTGTTAATACTGTTGGTAGCTAACGTTTTGAATCACATCAGGGTAACGGTAATTACTGTCTTAAAATGTCTCTAAATGATTGAAATAGCTGTCTGTTAGGTTCGATAAAAATACCTTCAACTAAAGAGTATTTTAGTGATTTGCAGATCATTACGGTATTAAGCAGTAAATAATGGATATATATTTTTATTATCAATGTCCACCAAAATCAGTCTGATTCTGGTCAAAATTAATGTACAGCTTAGCAACGATCCTACCTCTGGATCATATGCATCTATAGCGTACTATTCTACGCAGCATACCGAGGGGGCAAAAAAAAAAGCGAAAATCTATTCAAACGACTCAGCTGCTCATACCAATTAGCCAAGGTAAACGCACGCCACAGGACTCTGGTTGAAAATTGCTATTAAACAGAGACCTATTTATATTTTTCGTACCAGCAATTTAGTCTGTTATACAATTTTTATGACACATACCTTCCGCAAGAAACGTGTTTACTTCGTCTTCAAAGTAACTGGCGGTTACTCAGTACCTAAATAAACATTTAAAATTGATATCTCTTGCAAAACGCTGTACCATGCCAGATCAGTTTGTTCTGCTACCTTGACATTACTGAACAATTTCAGCTATCAGCAGACAATAATCAATTTAAATCAGAATTATCACGTTCTGCCAACACAAACATCATTCATCGACCACGCTGCTCTTTGCTGAAACTGGTATCAAACTTTCAACTGCGTAACCTCTAAGCTTCCTTTTTGTGAATCGTCTACTCTGCCATAATTGGGTCACTATCGTTATCAAATGCCTATAATATTACATTAGAATCTTATTTTCTTTCTATTATTATCTTTTATGTTATGTTCACTTGAAAAAGCTGTAATTAAGTATCGACTAATAATTCTAATAGAATTACAATGTGTTCGTGCAAAATTCATACAAAATCTAAACAAGGATTGTCTAGAAAACTTCTGCTATATCCGATATACTAAGCATCGCATCATACTTTATACACGCGTGTTACGCCCAAATAGTAGGTGGCTGAACGACAGCTAAAGTCAGTGATGACTGCATCTGCCAATTGCGAAAAGCCTTTTTGACCACCTAGTGTGCACGCTGATGTAGAAATAGTGCTTGAATATTGTATTTTAATATGTTTTTTTCGACAGGAAAAAGATAAATTTAGTTATGTTGTTCAAGCCAAAGGGTGACTCTAATAGTACAGTTCTTTCTTGTATGAGTTGCCATTTTTAAATACAAGCCCAGTTTTATACGGATCGTCGAAAACGCTACTATTACTATTATTATTATTATCCTTTTTTTATGTGGTCAGAAAAAAGCGGAAGAAAGCGGTCAAAAAAGTGAACTGAGTATGAAATACGACGGGCAGATAAGTATAGCATATGGCACCGTTGTCGTCGGTCGACTAACTTTCAATCAATCTATTGAGTTTATTTTGTACATCCGATGACTTATGTACCCACACTTGAATCCGACGTGCAGTAGTTCTAAAATTTCTAAATTATACAAATCTTGTCTCGCAGATTAATACTATACATATATGAATTGGACCTATTTTCGTCGCTTGCTAGACGTACGTTTAGCATAATCCTATATTAGTATACTGCTGACTGATGCCTACATCTGCACGAACAAAGCATTTCGATACAATAAATACGAATTTTATTCTATATGGTCAAAACTATGTATGCATTAATCAATAGTTTTAGAAACGATGTTTAACGTGGCCTTTCTTTTCCTTCTGTTTTTTCTTGCAGCTATGGCTCCCGCGTTATTAGCGGGGTCTATTGGCTTCCTGGTCATGCATTCAATGTCGCTTCTGATTTCCGTCTATGGGCAACCGTACAGTTACATTTACTTCAAGGGCCCAGGGGCAAAAGAGCCTACGTTTACCTTTAATCTCACGCATCCAAGCGAACAGCTTTCCCCGAATCGACCGCCGTCTGAATTATTTGGAGTCGTTATACCGCCAGCACCAGCTGCTCGTAATCAATCGGTTTCAAAAACAACAGTTAACTCAACATTCAGCCCCGTTTCAACATTAGGCGCGTCAGGAATAGAAATTCCTGCAGTATTTTTGGAATCCGCAGGCAAAAAGTTGCCAGCCTCTCCGCAGCTGTCGCAAACGAACCAAGCAAATTACACGACTCGTAGTACCGACAGCCCACCCTCAAAAGAAGTGAGTCGAAGCAAAGATTTCGCTACCCCGGCAACACCCCCAGTCAATTCGACTAAGAAACCCCCTCTTATAAGGTCAGTGCCGCAAAGATCTGAAGTGCAGAACATATTCGAAGGGATTAACGAAAAATCGAAGCCCTTTAAATTCCCGAAAGGCAAATCCGGAATTATGGTGCGACTCCCAGGAGGAGCGAGTTACTTTGTTGATTTCGGCACCACGTACCTTGATGAATCCAGCACAACGGCTCTTCTCGGAACAAATAAGACGACCACAACCCCATTGCCTGGTACAACTACAATCAAACCATCATCTCCGGTCGTTCGAACGCCATTGACCGATTTCACATCTCAGCTATTAAGCGGATTCACCCGTCAACCAACAGAAATAACCTCGAAAAAATCTCCACGGTTTACTCGACCTGATAGAACCCGTAAGCCATCTAGACGTCGTTTCCAAGATAGCAGTCTCTTCTCATCGAATAATGGCTCGGTCTCGTCAGTGCCTTCGACGAAGAAGCAATTTGATCGTAATCAAGTCAACGACAAAGATACGTCAAGAAGGTTCACCCAGATTCCAGTCATTCGAAGACCTTCCACAGGTGCTACCGTCCAGAATCGCGATGATCGAAGCTTCAAGAGCGAAGGACGCCTCAAATCGAAAGCAAGAAACAGCAATAGGGGCCAGCTGGGAGGAGCCAACGTACAAGTTCGCAGAAAAGAAGATGGAGGCGACAAGGGTCGGCCAGAGCTTCGCTTTGAGGGGGCTCGCGACGACGTTGAGCGTAAGTACAGATAATAGATTATTGTATGTATATGTACAGCTTTAAATGTGTCGAAGTATGTTTTTAGTTGCTAAACGGTAGTTAGCGCGCAGCGTGAACACGGCAGGTATTTCGTTGTGGTAATAGTAACAACAATAATAACACTTCTCATTAGAAAAGAATTATTACTTTGCTACAGATGGATTGTCTGTTTTATGTGAAATGACTTGCTTATGCAACGAGTGATTCCCTTCTAAAACACACCCTTATTTCTTGATGAATACTCTTATACATCCGCTAGGTTAGACTTCGTACATAGTGTGCCTATTCCATAAATTCATACCAATTTCGTTAGCTATTAATACAATTACAGATATGATAGGCTGATGGTTCCGTAGAAATGAAATAGTTGCATGACGATTGAGTCATAATGTTCATCACCATATAGAGTCACATGAACAGTGTTAGGATACAATGACACATGCTATTAGCATTTCTTAGGACAACAACTATCTACAGGCGTCCTATAGGTTGACTGGACGCGATTCAGCATCACCCTCTTGTACGTGTTCAATTTGCTCATCGACAGCCCAATCGGTCTTCGCTTGCATCAAGGCCAATGAATAATGGTAGTTTATTTAAGTGACTACCAAATTCACTTCTAAGTAGCTAAATATCTGTAGGTGTCAAAGGCTTACATGGCCTGTACGAGTCTATGTAGCACGCACATTATATGTATAGAATCATGTAGGCATAGCAGGCGGCTGACCTCCCTGGATCGAGGCATGGGCAGGGAAATGGGTCTTTGGTTCAAACTAGTAATTATTTTCTTTATAAATATACGTGTATTGCCCATCAAGTTCAACGAACCATTCGACATACAACGGACGTCCTAGTTGTAGCCAGGAAATTGTTTTCCATCATTGCCAGTATTAGCTTTGCAGTATCATTATCTATAGAATGATGTCTGATTTATGTATTCGTTCTAATATACATGGAATATAGACAGTGCAGCGTGTTTATCAAGGTATTCTGTCACAATAGTCCTGTCATGTGAACCATGATCCTAATTACGTCTCGTGTGCTCATCGTGTCAAACGACAAAAGCCATGAACAAGCCGAGCTGACCCGCTAAGAACGTATTGTTAGTTGGGTTCACAATAATATTGCAGATCACCCCGATACTATGATTAAACAGGGAGCACGTAAGGAAAGTGATTTTTTTTAAGCTGTTGCAATTATTTTTCTCAGTAACTCTCCTTTGCGACAACAAAAGGCACGGCGACCATTAATCAGCCGATCACTAGACAAGAGTATGACCACTTTGGGGTACAGGACGCGGGCCATTGTGGACAAACCATTGTCGACGACGCTGAGATGTAACGTTAGCATGTGCCCCCCTATATATACGATTGTTTTTTTCTCACCTAACTAACAAATTTAAGGCAGTTTTGTTTAGCGCAGCTCTAGGTGCACCGACATTAACATCGTATACAAAATAGATATATTTAATGCAGTGATATATGGCATTTTGAGCTTTGTTTCTATAATCGTCCTGTAGTCGCCATGTCTTCTTCCACCTAATGAGATTACTAACTGCTTTATTTGTCGGCTCATTGTTGACCTGCAATCTTTCTATTGAGACTGATGTTCTATTGCGGTCACCGCCTACTATGACAGGTATATCGTATGTGTATCAAAGTTGCTCACTCTAATTTGCTTGTAATATATTTACGAGTCAAGAATCGTGCCATTTTCGTTCGCTGGTCGATTTCTGTGGGTAAATGGCTTTTTACGAGCTTCCACGTTGTAAAAGCATCTTTAGTCTATTTAGCATACGTGCCTATACATTTGCCTAGTTCACCGAACAACAACTAAAATGGGACTTAGCAAGATTGTCAGAAGCCAATCAAAATAGCCATTCATGTGGCTTGTGCATAAACCGCGCTGCTGAAGAGCCAGCACAACATGGGAACATTTAGAACATAATGGTTGCATATGAAATATATTGATTGCCGCTTGTTTGCATTTGGTGATTAGCAGCAGATTAGCTGAGCAATTGAGCCGAGTAAATGATGAAGCTCGAAGTACTTTTAAGTTAGAAAAACGTTTTTCTACAAAAAAACTAATTTGTGTGTCAGACTTGATCAACGAAATACAATCGCTGCATTTTCTGTTACAACTGAATGATAGTCGCCGCCATTTGCTCGCCCTTTCTTTTGGTATTATACACTGAACAAAAGGATCTGTGCTTGGTAAACGACGACTGGACGCGCGTCTTTTCGTGACGTTAGGCGATCAGACAATCGATCTTCACATATGTTGGGTATCTTATTGTATCTAGAAAACGAAATCAAAGAAACTAGTGCTATCCGCCCTTTAACCTATGTAGGGTTTTGACGGATCTCACCTACTATGTCAGTGGATCGTCACTCCTATAACCTTAGCCACTACTGCATGTATTGCATCGAGGATGATTATCGCGCTTGCAATAGACAGTATTTTTTACAGCTTATTAAAATTAGATGCGTTCTGGTACCTGCTAGTGTGCGCGACCAAACTACCCAGGTTTTCTTTTCCTGGTCACGCATCAAAGTTTTCTGGGGCAACTGGAACTTTCGAGCCATTGAACAGTGGGACGACATAAGGGCCCCACATCGTCGGCACTGTGATTGCAGGCGCTACTAATGCGTCCTGCCATGGGCGACATTTTTCCATATTTCTGGAACGATTTTGACCTATGGTTGGTACAGATGACAAAACATATCAGGTGCCCCGTATCGACCAAGTGGTAGTCGCAGGGGTATTTACCCTGACAGCGGAACAGTTACAATGGCGCGAAAGAAACTTCGCTAATATATATATATATATATATAAGGAGTATGCTCTAAGTGATAGAAGCGTAGCGGTACAATTTTCCGCTGTTTCCTTTTCTCATAGACCATCTCTCCGCTGACGTTTCACTTTGTTCCCCTTCATAAGAACTGAAATGACCTCGATTTTTTGATATCCCTCCGGGTTCGGATACGACATTACATTCGTCTGTGCTTCTGTCGGCGGGTAAAGTTTGAGCGAAGCGACTTTTGAGCTATATGATGCAGAGACACACATATGCCTAAGATATGTCAGCCCTTCGTAGACCTCGATGGCCTGGCCGGTTTGTTGGTCGGCTAGGTAATACTTATTCTGTGCGAGTTGTGTTTATGTGACAACTTTTCTTATTTTCTTGGGTGCTTTGGCTACTTCTGGCTGTTTTTCACTAGAAGAAATAGAAGAAATCTGAACGTATAGGACAATTCCGAGACGGAAAAACAGCCACAGCAGAAACAGTAGCGACAGATCTTTTTGCGATAACAATATTCATTTTCCCTATATCTGTGCTGTTGTCTATTTTCCTCATTTAGTGTCGAGGCCCCGACACGCTGTCAATGTAGATATCGGAGAAAGTCAACGAAGCTCCAAGCAGCTATTTAATAGCTTGCCTCGTTTTTAAACCTTCGTCACCAGCAACAACTGCTTTAACGCGTTACGATTCACTTTGAAACAGTTAAAACACAATGACGGACTTAGCCAGACAAATATAAACTTCGAGAAATCAAGGGGACACGTTTGGTACGAGGCTAAAGTGTTAGGCTATTGATGACTTTATGGGTGAACATTTGCTAAGTGTAAATTTCATACAGTTCTAATAGAACCCCGTGCTGAGCGCTATTATCATCCGTTACCACCTGCCACCACGTACGTAGCTGTTATCACATGGTAGTATTAGAACTTTTTGAGACTATCGGCACATACTAATGACGATCTTCCCGCTACTACTGCCATGATAGAAAAGGTAAAGTAAACAGGCACGGTTAACGGATTTTCATTTTGTATCCACTACGCGAGCGGCAAAAACGCGGTAAATATATATAAATGCCGAATGACGTCTTATGGAATTAAAACCTTTAGCGACTATGGTTACAGTGGCCATATCGAACAAACATTCTTGTTATTTACTCTGAAGGCTGCAATGCTAAACGTAAGGGCTTCCCGTTCATGGACGACTGATGAACTTATTACTAGATAGACACGGATGCGCTAAGTGAGCTAAATTAAAGCAAGCATTACATATATATGCGCAATTAAACAACTATATACACATAAGATATAATACAAAAAGCACACATTCTAGCATCTCGCTCATCACCTTAAACGCACCTAGCCGGTGACCTTGTTGGTGGCGATCGTAGGCAAAAAATCCGCCAATCTAACCGTCTCCGCCCGCTCATCCACCTATACTTTTCCCGATTTTTGAGCCTTATTACCTATATAAACAAAAATGAACTGACAGAGATGATGGAATTCTTAATGCGATCTCTTAATGCGATCTTAATGGCCCTCCGGTTAACCTTCTCCGTCCTTTAACAATTGATACTGACCGATATAAATGTAAACAGAACGCTAGGACTGGTTCTGCGTTCATAATTATGAAGTGTCACTGTTCCGACCAATTAAACGGCCTCACTTGATGGTATGTAGTTAATATTGTAGTTCCGAACTTGAAAAATGGATATAACGATGTCAGACCATGATCAAGCGATACCTGTACTCATCTGAATTGTATGCATGATGAATGGTGGCATCTTTTCTTTGATAAATATGTTTCGAGATCTCTGTGCATACGTTTGACTCGAGTTAACATTTGATTCTATCATTTTTTTCCTATCGTTATGTTATTGTCGTCCCTGTGTGTTTTCTCCACACCGTCATCATGGCAATACGCCATTAACTACTAGGTATTGGGTGGTCCCCAGGGGGTGTCAGCAATGTGTGGGTACTACCCGCACGCCGCCGCCCAAACAGGTATAAAGGGCTAGGTGGATGTCGGCTTATTCGCTTTTACGGTAAACCTTTTGGGCAACGTTTACAGCCTATCAGCAAAAATAACCATACAAACATAGGTGCGCACATAGCCTAGTGCACGCATAGCCATATTCAAATGTTAATCTATAAAAAGCGAATGGAATAGAAAAAGAAGGAGCAGGTAAAACGGGCGAAAGTAAAGCTAATTTCAGTGACTGCCGTTATTAAACTGGTCCCTAAGCTACCTTGCGTGTCGTACGCTGTCGTCACCTCTGTTACCTATGCAATACAATGTCATAATCGATATAGCATTGAGCAAATAGCGAATTAGTCACCGTGCGATCATGCATCTATACATATATGATATGATATGCGCGTCTATCCCTAGGTGTGCGAACGCCGGGACAGATTTCTGTCCGGCGGGGGTCACTTGTTTGTTTAAGGGGGTCGTAATAGTAGTGGTTGGCCGTGGTAATCCTCGAGCTGTTTGAACGTACGCACCTACCAGGGAAGGCCGCTTTGGTCATCAGACGCCTCATTTCGGCTCCTCCACATTTTTGCCGGCCCCGAACTGGTTGGCTGATGCCGCCAGCGTTGTTGTGGCACGAGAGCGACGGAGCAGTGAAAAAAAAAATGAAAAGCAACAACAACAGCGGTGGGGAAGCGCGCGACACAGATGAAAAGTTAAGGCAATACCCACCTACGCGAAGCCCGAGCGAACCAGCTAATTTTTAGTCTAAGCGATAGCAACGACAAAAAAAGACGTCGCTAGTTTGAAAAAAAATGCCGCTACCGTATCTTGAATAAGACAGTTTTATTTCAACTGAATTTTTCTCGCTACTGCAATAGCAACGATGCCACCAACTGCCCGTCTACTCACCATCGATCGACATTGGCGTCATTTGACGTCGATGTTGTCGTCCAAGCGTTCACCGTAGCGGCATGGGGCCGCAGGGTATTGTGACGTCTTTGTCATTTTGTAGCCTTTTCTGTATTTGTGGTTTTCTCCCCGTAACTCCCCGAACTGTGCTACCGTTGGCGGCCGGTTGTGGCTTTGCCGATGTGTGTGCAAAACAAACACGGAAACTACAGCAGACCATAGCTGTCCATTGCTTTACGATATCCTATATGCTATCAAGGTAGGAATATTTTTACAGGTAGGATCTGGTTCATCCAATCAATGACAGGAAACGTACTCTGTGTGCTCTCAGCAGCTGCATCAGACAGATAATTCGGGGCTTCTCTTGTTTTGAAGCCTGAATGGCGCCGCTAGAAGCCTGACATGTACGTAGCAGAAATGATGCGAACTGAGTAGCAGACTTGACCGACTCTTTTCGTTAAAAAGAAAATTTTATTATTTTCTCATGAAAAAAATTCAGCGCTGAATGGACAACAAATAACAAGATAATATTAAACGTTTAATATTAACAACGTTAAATTCCACATTGTAATTGGTGAAAGTGTAGCAACGTTTCGCTATGCCGTAAATGATATAACGATAGTAAAGACAAAAAAAAAATGAAATATCAGTACAAATGCTTAGAACATCGAAAAAAAATTATATTGTTAAGCTCTTAAGTTAAGGTTCGCAGTCGAGAGGAAAATCTCAGTGACAGTTACTATTTTACTACTGTAAAAGGGTAGTTTCAAGATCAGTAGGAGACTTCTGGGCCAATCCTCGGGTAGGTGTGATGTCTCACAACGTCAAAGCTCTGAAGTCTCGTTGGAGTCAACCACCACGGAAGTCGTGAAGTATGTGCTCTCGACCTCGTAGGCACGTGGTAATATTTTACTCTTTTTTTTTTTTTATTGAATTTGAAGTTCATGGCGAGTATATCGAGCTTAACCTAATATGTTCATAGTGAAGCTGATAGAGCTAATAAACGTTATGAAGTTTTACGTTCTATGCTAGCGCTAAGCGTTGCTTCCGACAGCTGGCTGCTGTTGGCACGAAATGAAGTATACGTACATTTAAGTCACGTATTATTCCTTCAAATGTGTTATCATTTCCTCATCACAGCGACCACTGGTCCCAAATGTATGTGTGGACGTGATGGAAGTCTCAAATAAACTAGAAATATTATAGATTTAACGGAATGACAAGAAGGAAAAGTTGTTGAAACATATCCACCTAAGAATACAATTTGTTACAATGAGTCATATAGGTTAAATTGTATGCTTGTGCCATTCGATCGGCAGACTATTTTTTTACTAATGAAATTATTTGCCGATACGCTTAAGTAGCGCACGTAACTTACTAGCCTGAAGAACGATCGGCTGTTTTGCAATTCTGAGCAACTTTAGAGCGAATAACTGTAATTGTAAAATTATTTACACCTCAATAAAAAAAAACGTTTGTATTACTTATGAGAAACACAAACAAATATTGTAGAATATTTGTTGTGTCGGCATTACAATGTGACAGGATTTATGTAGGTTCAATATTTGTTACACTACAAATAGAAAAAAGAGGTGTTTCAATAGCCATTGCATAATAAGCCTATGATTAGTTACGATTAGGAGATGAAAACTTCCAGTGAGAAGCGAAGTCCTCATGAAGCGCACGTTTAGAAGCTATGGAGTCTCTCTTATTGCCATCTGCTTGACCATGTAAATTTCTTATACAGTTAGAAAATTTTTTCAAATATATCGTAATATACAGAACTAAATTGGTAAGGCCTTATTTGAAGCAGTCCTCAAAGAACGTTTTTCAACTCTAATCACGATAACAGGCGGCACGAAATGAGCAAATTCGTATGACATTGCCGGAGGCACACATCTTCAATATCGGCTGCGTCCTTCATGATAGAATATCGAGCTATCGAGCGCGCCAGATTTGAATTTCTAATTCGGATACTAATATAACAATAAAACGGATAATACCTACAATTTAAACTATGGCCATTGATTGATGCAGTTCTTGTCATCGATAAATATGTGTGTTTTTTAAACAAAATCTATCTATCGATCTATACTATCGAAAGTTTTTTTAGGAAAAACTGGATTGGATTGCTAATTAGCTAGCAAGCTAAATAATTTCTCAATAAGGTATATACATTTTCTGTATATTGTTAATTGATCGCTTCACATTAGAACTAATCATGCGACCCCATTCATAACTATGCGGGCAGACTTTACAACGCCGTTAGTGAGCCGTAAAACGGTGCCGACCCGTAAGCCAGAAGTGATTAAGGTTCTGCGCGACAAACTTCGACAGCAACAACTCGACGAGTTTGAAGAGTTCCCCCGGCAGGACGATGACGATTATATCAGCGATGATAAAAATGATGATCGGATCAACTTTAAGCCCACGTAAGTCTTTACCTATTGTTTATGCTTCGTTCGGCCCAACACAGGATAATAAGGCTACAGGGTATTGTAAAATCGGTGAACTTTGACACCTGTACGATCAAATGGCATACAACAATATCGTGAAGTGATACTGTGTCCACCAAATAACAAGACCCCAAGCGGCCATGAACCATAATTATCTAGAATGTGATGCAACTTCATTATATAGCAAATGCTGCGCCTCGAATGACTCGGATCAGCATGGCCGTACTGTACTGCACTCATTACCTTTTGCTAGAGTTGAAATCCCGCATCAATTATCAACAATGACCAATTCGATTTTGTCAAGGGCTTTGCATCTTCTGCAAATAACATCATAAGTAATGTGCCTTATCGCGATAATATTTCCAAAGCTGCTAGGAACTAATACGTATGCTATCGGTCCTTATAACAGTCAGAATAAAGGATTTTTAATCAGAATAAGTTAGTGGAGAAACGTCTGAGTTTAAATATATCCTAGAACTATACCTCTATACTAGACTTTATAGTTGATTATTTTGTTTTTGATATCTAAAATCACTAATACCGTCTAGACAGCGGCACTGATATTGCGAATATGGTATTGAAAGTGTTAGTTTAAAAGGTTTGTTTTAATCTTTGGTTCCTACCTAGACAATGGTAGGAACATAGGTAGGACAATAGAGATTAGGTAAGTAAATTCAGTATGCAAGTTACGTGCTGGTATTGTCCTAAATAACTAGAATATTAAAAAAAGAAGCATAGAATTTAATATGTGATCATAAGACTTATACTACGCACAGCCCGTCTAGCAAGTCGAAGATTATCCAACGAATTACGACCCAGGCCAACTGACCCCGTAAGCATCTACCACTCTTTTTTATATTAGCCCATAATACTATTAAATAAAGATTCGGGTCGATTCGAAATGAAATATAAAAAAGATTAGTGGGTGGTGATCTCGGCAGAAATAAATGGGATATATCTGAACTTAGCCCCACATTTGGCTCACATGGTTTAGGATTAATCCAATCAATGTAGTGGTGATCAGATAATAGTTTGAGAAGAATATTCCCATTTTCTAGAGAGAAGAAACCTGGGCAGAGTGTTGCATAGGAAACGATTAAATAATGATGTTTGTCCTTCAGCATCTATAGCTCTATTGCTACCTTTCTATGGATTCTTTCTCAATCTTACCTGTAAGATTTTGGGCAAAAGGCTTAATCTTGCGGTCGTAACCCTGTCTGCCAATGGATAGCTCCCACGAAGACTCTGTTATTACTTCTAGCTTACCGTTTTAATAATTTAATATTAAAATTAATCAAATCTAGAAGTGATAATTTTTTAACCAAATATTAAAAAAGCAGTATTTGGGCAATTGGTTATTTGCAATATTCATCTAGCTAGCATGGCATTACCATGGCAAAACAGAGGAGAATAATGCATGTAAACAATTCTAGGCCTCAACCTAAAGCATACGATTTACTGAAATCGGTAAATGTCTCGATTTCTAGTAAGATCATACAAAAGATAAGCAACCCATATTACAACCCTGAACTCCTTTTAAACTTATTTTATATTTGAAACGCATAGAGCTAGCTGAAATATTTCGATCATTCAGTCCTATCCTATGCAGCGAAGCTTACCCTCAAAGAAAAATTTCCAACGAAGAAGTTAATCATATCCGATCCAGCAATCCATACGTAAATACCCATCTAATACGTAATTTGTATTATCTGGTACAGTCTGGAGTCTTAAATTACGGCACCGTAATCACACATTAAAGTTTTCAACTGTATCGTCCGCGCTTACCTTCTTTATGTACTCTACAGTAGTACTCTGATTATACCCGAGTGAAAATCACAGTGATGGTCCATTAGCGTTCCCTGATATTGCCTTGTCCAATTGTTTTCGCAATAGTTCTTCCGCTACTCGGGGCTATATATATAACATGTCGGATCGAGTCGTTCTTCGGCTAACCCAGCTGCCGGCTTCGTTTGGCCGTCTTGTGCTTTCAGCTTGTCGTTGTTCGACCCAGCGCTTCGGTTCAATGGCATCGATGCCCGGCCCGTTACCAAGACTCCGGAACGGACCAGAAAACTAACACAACCAAGTTCAAGGTTCCCCACCCCGTCACTGCCCCCGTCGACATCAACCGTCGCGGATATATTTGGTGACGGGCGAACCTTCGCGCCAACAACAGCGCGTCCAGTGACGACGACACGCCGACCAACAACTATAAGCAGCACTACACCAGCGACTACATGGAAACCGGACACGACGACAAATTACTTTTCGACCGGTCGCAATACACAGCCACCGACAACCAACACGGGCACGACGTTCCTGGGAACAGTATTCCCTGATGTTAGCGCAGTTTCCCGAACGCCAGCCTTCCCGACTTTTTCCTCGTTCCCAACATCAAACTGGATAGCATCCGGCCAAACGAAGACGAGCCCTACCACGAGTAGGCCGTCCTTGCCAACGCGAGCCCCTACACTTATTACTCGATCACCTACGCCGAGCATTTTCAAGATTTCTGTCATCACAACGACACAACGACCAACTAATCCCACCACCATAAGGACATTCCGCCCAACAACATTCACTTTTCTCACGTTTCCACAAACGTTGACAACTACCTCTCGGCCGCAAACAACGTTCCAGGTACCCATCACAACCACTGCAAAACCCAGCTCGACGCGATTCCCTATGAAGACCATACCGTCAACGCTAATGCCCAGTATAGCCTTTACTACAGTGTCCCGGCCCTTAACTACTTCGAGATTAACGACGACAGAAAGGCCGCTTACGACAACACTGCTGCCGACACAGGCTGTAACCGCCACGTCCTCGCCAGCACGTCAAGGCCCTTTAAAGACCTCGACGGACTTTGCTGTCACGTCGCGCGCTGATTTCTGTCCTGAGAAACGGTGCGTGGACTTTAATGAATGCGATTAAGTGAATAAAACAATGAGCTGTTTAGGTTTATCTGTATTAAACTAACTTAGACGAATGCCCAGTGGCTAGTGCCCAGTGGACCTCGGAAGTGGGTCGAAGTCGTACGTAATTCTCAAGTGATGCTGCGTATCTATGACAATGTGCTTCATATCTATGAACAACCATTATTTACCCATAGATGCCTGATAAATTTGCAATTGCAGAACGGCTTAACATGTGATAAGAGCCAGAATTGAATCGCTCTTCTTTATTAGGCCAAATTAGGGTTCGGGCGATTCAGCCTAGAGCTTACGACGAGAGCAGAGCAATTTATTAAATATATTCCTTATTTTTTTTTCGCGTTTAAGGTACAATTCGAAACATACCCTTTGTCGGTCAACGACATGTCACACTGTGGAAAGGGGCCTGAAGAATGGCGAGGAACAGGAGATCCTTTACGCACATAACCGATATCGTGCCCAGGTGGCTACCGGATCAACTCATTATTCGCAATTGCAGCAAGCGAGTGACATGCTCCTACTCGAATGGGACGATGACCTGGCAGCTACGGCACAAGCACATGCAGATCTTTGCAGTTTTGACCATGACTGTTCTTCGTGCAGAAGAATAGGTTCGTCTTGTAACTGCCGCTCATTATAGAATTTAATTTGATTCTGGAAAATTAAGCTTCAGCTGAAAACACCGAGTCAGCAACCGTATATTCAACAGATAATCTAATAAATTAATTTGAAGATGATTTACATTTTCAGCCGCATCACAAATAGCATGATGCATGACGATCAGTCTATCAGACGCGTCTGCGGATAAACGCGTAGAAAACGAAGTGCATTTAGGTTAAAAGTGCACGATGGATTATGCGATTTTATGAGCCGTTAAAGAGATTTCAGTAGACTAATTTGAAGGACAGTGGACACAAGTACATAAAATGGTAAGGTCGTACTACTGTTTCATTTTTTGAATTTTCTGCTTTTAGCCAAATTTTCATCAGTCGGCCAAAACCTCTGCCTGGACCAAACAAATGCCCCAAATCCACAGGCAAATTGGACGGCATGTATTAAGCAATGGTTCGATGAGGCACTCCTTGTTCGGCCATCAGATATCCACCCGTACCACTTTATTCATGACACCGGTCACTTCACTCAGGCAAGCATATGCTATAAGGGACAACTTTATGGTTTTTCCGGCTAACGACTTTGGTTCAATAATAAAAAAAAAAAAATAACGCGCGCTATTTATCGCTGGCTCTATAGTACGTTGTTTATATTTTTGTCTCATAAAACAATTCATCATCGAAAACTCGGAACGTTTTACTTCGAACAGTTTGTTCGTTCATGCTGTTTATATCAGTAGTGCATTGATTATCAGACAAGATCCTGATAGTAGATTTTTCCATATTTGTTTATAAAACCGTATTATTGTATGCTCAGGTGCAGTTGAGGTTATGCTATCAGTGAACAAAAGAAGAGGAGAAGCACATTTTTCCCGGCGCTTGATGAATCTGCATTTTAGTTATAAAAAAAAAATTGAAATAAGTTGTTTATGTATCTGTAATCTGCAGATGGCATGGTCGCGCACATGGAAGATTGGATGCGGTTACGCGATGTACCCCTCGAAACAGCCACCATACGAATACGATCTGCTTTACACTTGTAATTATGGACCCTCGTAAGTGACATCGTCCAGCTAAATATCAGTATTTTCGTTGTTACTTTTGTTAAGTTTGAAGATAGTAGAGTATCTTTAAAATAAATATACGTTAATCTGCAAATTCTAAAGCGAACTATATATTACTCATATCTATCTAGGAATTAAAAATTTTCCATACGAATATGTATATAAATGTCTATATAGTATCTAGTGTACAATACGTATATAGTATATAGGTATACAAGATGCCATCTTGGACCCAATTATTCAGTCTGTGTGACGCTCTTAGCTTTGTATTCTTATGAAAAAAATTGTGCTAATTTCAATTCGGGACGATGATTGCCAGTACTTCTGTGACCTTTACTAATGAGCCTTATTTAGCATTTCATTTGACTTATTCCGCTTCCTGGCGGTTTCCGTTGACAATATCTGTGTATGCAACGAAATTTCCTCTTTAAAGTAAAAGGTTAACGTTAATTGTACTTACCGGCTGCGCCAATGTGGACGGCAGCAAATAAAACGAATGGACCCAGAAGGACAGAACTGCCTTCAATTTAATTGCTATGTGATGATAAAGTTCTAGTTAATTTTAACGAAAAGAACGTTAATCACAAATTTACCCACTGTCGCCATTTCCTCGCAGAAAAACAGATACCTGTTATTGTACAATGCAATGTACGGTAACATACGTTAGTAGAACATAGTATAAATAAGGTGCGATACAATGCCTTGCAGAGGCCTGGTATGGGCTGGTAAATATAACCACCGCAATAGGGAAGTCATCCGCTCCCCTTTCCTAATAAAAAAAAAAACTACACATCCATGGCCATATAGAGCGCAACTTTAGTCACTGGGTTAAGTACAGATTATGCAGTACAGGCTAATACATACAAGAAAAAGAATTATACACTTTCCTCATGTGTTGACTGCTGTCGAAGACGAAACGTTGGTACTTCCCTCACGGAATGCACCTTTTTTTTTTATACAGGCGTTACCACTATTACATATTCTAAATTTGCAAACTTAAAAAATACCTTTACTAATTGCATCATCGAGATTAATGAGTGCGAAAAAAAAGATTAGCAACATCAAGAAGATGTCGTTATGGTTTCTGCTTTACAGAGGGAACACTCTAGGAGAAGACATGTATAAGCTGGGCGCTCCTTGTTCGCAATGTCCGCGAGGTACGAAATGTATGAAGAATGAGTTTTATGGACTCTGTGGTAAGTTGTGCTAATCTTCTGGTATCTTCGACGTAATCTAGATAATATTTGGCAAGCAAAAAATAACCGATCTGGACTGCTAATAATACAGTATACTGTCTGGCTAACTGCGGTTAATACTGTACCATCAGGCCACATTAAACCAGCTAATCCAAAACAAAAAAGTGGGGGCCTATCGCAAAAATGAATTACTCAAGTGTGATACTATAGCTTGATAATTTTTATTCAAGCTGAACGAAGCCACCATAAGCCACCGACACAATAATAATGTATCTTCCACCTCTATGAGGTATTTTAGTCAGCTTATTAAGTAACATGTCAACTAATGCGGATCGTGATCTCACCACTTTTTACAGTTACAAATATCTCCAATCGGAAGCGTGAAATTATCGGGACACTGCGACATGTTAGCGGCCTGCATTAAAGGACAAACCCTTTTGTCGTGATAGAAATGAAAAGAGATCCAGTGTTTTACTAACACATACAATTATTTATTTATGCCTCACTCAGGGTCGCACACCGTAAATTGTCCATCTGTTTCTGCGCGGTGATGTTAACATAAGGAATCCATATCTCACGTACTACGTGCGCTTATCATAAAAACAGTTTTCAATAATCGTCACACTCAATACGTTGTGATAGACTACCACTCCGCATCCAATAGAGAACGTCTACGATGACCATTACCTTCACGCTGCAGAAAGCTGTCGGTGCAAAGCCAAAAGCCATGAAACTTGTCTTTAGATACCTGTAGCACAGAGGCAATCTGGCTAATCGGAAATAACAAAGAAAACAGAATATCCGAGTTCTGCTCTATTAGTAGCACGTATTATGTAGTTCCGAGCTTGCCTATACTATATTAATCCTGGTGATAAGGATGCTACGATGGTTACTATGTCGATTCACTACGGGTACTCGAATAGATACTGCTATAGCAAATTGACTTGGCGTAGTCAACCTTCGACCTAAGAAAACAGGTTTGAGATAAGTTTACGAACAAGGCCCCATATCAACATGCCTGATATCGTTGTCCTATAAACCCACTTGATACGATCTATTTACGTTTCTACCATAGGGACAAAAGATACCTTCCAGATGAGAGACGGATCGAATGCTTTCAATTGGTAGTAAAGATTTCGCACACACGGAACGATCTGATTCTGTAAATCAAATGTCCAATATAATTAATAGAAACGAACCTACTTTTTACTCAGCTTTAAAATCCCATATATATATATATATATATATTCCCTAACGATTGTCGTGTTGATCTTATCGATCGTTATTGCAATAGATACAATTCCTCATGAAGTTAATGAAGCTATGATTAGGACTGATGTTCACTCAAGCAGACGTGCATTTTCCTACTGAACATCTTTGTCAATAGCGTACTACGTGAGATTAACGTAAAACAAATTAAGGGAATGTAAGTTCGTACTAGGCCACTTAATGCTTTCTCTCAATAAATCCTGTTATTTCATTAATACGATGCAGAAATGCGTTCTGAGGCATATTTTAGACAGTCTGTTTAATAGCTGCGAAATACTATATAAGGCACGTGAAGCTATACTCCACCCATCACTAATCTTACGGAATAATGCAGGATGTCTGTGTAACTTTTACTACATCACCAGGACTCCCTGCGATCTGTAAGATTAGAAAATACGGTAAAAGGTTTATTTCCATGGAACTAAATGACGCTGTTCCTTTCTTTATATAACCTTAAATGGCATCTTATGATACCTAATAATACATGAATAGGCAGAGCCCACAGATGTTTTGTAGATCTTTTTCCATTTTTTAGAAAGATTCTCCACTCAAATTTTGTAATATGCGCGTTTCTGGTCCTATGATGCGTCCCGCTATCTTGGCACTAGATGGAAGGCAAAAAGTTTGTTTATATTTTCCGTTGTTATACTGATATAGGCAGCTCGGGCACACTAAAATTTAAGGTTTCATTAGTTTAAGCAGAAGGTGATAGAAAAGGTTCCGAGACGATATGGAATTCCTTATAAGGGAAATTGTCTACGATGCTTATAGAACTTGTGTCGTTCGCTTTCAAAGTATTTAGGGCAAATACATTCTTTCATAAGCACGCGTATACTACACCTTTTTAACCCTTACACAGTTCCCTTTATTCACTCTGTCAATTATTTTTTCTTTTCTTTGAACTGACTTATTTTCAAAGTCGGAACTAGTTTTGAGATGGTCAGTAAAATCTAGATCTTACCTACATGCTTATTATTATTTATCGGCCTATATTATTACTTCAGAAGCTAACGGCATCATCGTGCCCTATATGTTACTTGAATATATAACGAGTCGTGGGCTGCTAGGGTATCTGCATTCTTTCGTGATATCTCGATCACTTGGCATATTAGCGTTAAGGTGAAAAATAATGGTCCTACTACAAAAATACTACTATATTGCCTAGGTCCTCCATATAAAAATAAATGAAGCATAAAATCATCTCTTGGACGTGATCTTCGTTTCCAGAAGCAACGAGTCCCTCCGGCCCGATAGAAGACGATGTTAGCGTTGAAGCCGGAACTTCTCTCCTACTGGATTGTAATTTTCATACATTTTCGCGCGGATCAAGCGACTGCGACATCACGACAAACGGCCCTTTCGTAATGAATGCGCCTTTCGCAATTGGTACGGTGCTCCACATCTGTAGACGGGGACCTTAACTAGATTCGCCGGTCGAGTAAAATTTTTGCATCTATTTTTAACGGTCCGGGGTGGCATACATAATTAGCCACTGAAAAGCTTTGCCTTACTTCGTAGACCCATTTTACCTATACTTATACAATAAAAAGCTCTATAAAAAACGTAAAGCTCTTATCTCTTAAATGGATATCTTGGCAATTATCGAATTCTAATCAGAGTCCTTTCTCTTTAGTTATGGCGGTTCTTAATCTTAATGGTTAATGGTGAATTTAACTTTGACAGCGTTTCTTTAGTTAAAGACTTTATCTCCTGACATCGTAAAGCCCAGTGTGGTATCTGAACATGATTTGCACTTCAGGAAGCCATACCGAAGTGGTGTTGCGATCTGGCCAACAAGCGCGACTCACCTTCCAAAAGCAGTTCCCATCTGAAAACCCGATATGCGTTATAGTAGATTACGACGTTGGGCCTGGTGAACATGGAAAATCTAGTTTTGGTAAGTCAACAAGAGTGGGGTGGTGAAGGGGTCAGATAGTGAATTCTCACTGTATCTATCTTATACAAGTATGAGCAGTTACGGATACCCGTTGTAGTCTTTCGGTAAAAGTCGCTACGGTTCGTCACATAGAAGAGATTATGGTACAATGTACTTTATATAATGTGGTGTACCTATACGATACACTGGATTGGTCTGAGAAGAAGCGTTAGGATTTGGAGGATGGATAGTCACGGTCTTCTATTATCTACAGTAAAACTGAATTTCCTTCAGGATGTTCCGATAAGTAAATATCTTAGTTCCGATCCCGAGCTGCGTGTGAATGAGCTCATGTTTTCATTCCTCGTGAGTCGCCTGCTTGTAAGGCATCTCGGCGTAAATTGGACTGAGCAACTAATGAAAATTCATGATCGTCATTACTACATTAGCTAACTGAAATTGTCTACATGGATGAAATTCAGGCAAGATGCTGTTGCAAGTACGAGGCAAAAACTACGAAGCTGAAGCTAATTTCGGTGACCCTAGTGACGAGGGAGTTCGAAAGTTCTTCTACGATGTCGACACACTTGGTATCGTCAAAAAACTTGAAGTAAGTAGATTTTACTTCGACCATAGCCGACTTCTGTTTTTATGTCAGCACAAGGTACTATAATTTTCGTCTTCTATTATTGCGCCTTTAGTCCCATAGGAGAAGTTGCAGATAGTAATTTCAGTTATTATAATAATAATAATAATAGAACTTTACCGAATGTTCTTCCGTAGCTTTCGTTCGTGTTTTCCGTGCCAGCCGGATCAGAGGAAACGTTCTTTGACCTGTACCGAGTACAAGTAATCGAGGGCACCTGCTATGGATTTTACCAGAGGAACCAGCTCCGGGCAAAAGCGCGAGCATAGAATTGGGCAAACTTTCCTCGCAATCGATAATACGAACTGCCTGCCGTTGTGTGAAGCGTTTGCACAACGACGTCTGCGGACCAGTCATCCTCGTCACTCGTAAACGTAGCGTTTAAAAATATGGGAAAAGCGTGACACGGCAAGTGGCATGTTCTGGACGAAACCTATTCGCATAATGAGACTGAAAAAACTAGTTACCAAGTGCATCGTCTAATCGATACTTTCTTGCTAACAATCTTTACTTCTGAAGGGGTGAGCTCAACGGTGGTTTCTTCATCTTGTTTACTAAGTTAGCATTCTGCTAATGAATGCAAGGATACAGGGTTATATGGTTTGTGGCGGAGTTCTAATGCGATACGACAAAATTGTGTTTGTCTGAGAACGTTATACCCGCTTATTCTGGGATAAATAGATGAGAATAATGTTATACTTGAAAAAGCAACTAACTCCATTTAGAGCAAGAATTGAAGAGTTCTGCAAGCATGTTCTCGACTGAAATGATTCCTGTTGATTATCTTGTAAATATGAGTGGTGATTATATTATTATAGACGGTGTAAGTTTAATACAAAACGTCAATGGTTACGTTGAATAAAGCTGTAACAATGTGTGACCATACGCCATTCGTAGAGCCTCAAGTTCACCAAGACAGATCCATCTCGTTGGATTCATGTTATTTCAGTAACTAGGATCATCTTTGATTACATCCTAACCAGCGTCATGTTTATCATAGTAGGTCAGCAAAGGCTATATTATCGAAAATATGAACCATTTATCCTAACCTTTATTTATACAACGACATGACCTTCCAATACTGTTCCCCCGTAACTAAATGTACCTGTACCGGGTTTGTTAGGCGTTTCTCATGCAAGGCAAAAGAACAATCTAAGGATGATTGTTGAGAATTTTTTCTTCCCATTTTAATGGACACGCATAAAGATCAAGCACGGATTAAACCCTAGCCAAACACATCACTCCCTACCTACCTACATAGTCACACATGTGCCGCTTGACGAATACTTACCTTTGGCACAAAGTTCTCAAAATATAATTGAACTATCTATCCTGTGTCCAATCGAATTCTTTATTGGGTTTGTATCCTAAAGCCGATCTAATCACACAACTTGTATAAGCCCCCACCAAACAGGCACCTCTATCTAAAGGCCAACGTGTGATTTGTTAAGTGAAACACACAGGCCATCGGTTACCTTCACCCCCCGCCCGTGTAGAATACATAAAGCTATGTATGTTGTACATTGAATAAACAAGATATCAATCTATACCAAGCGCGCGGTATCTTTATTTTACTCTATTATTATTATTATCAGTATTATTCTTATCATCATTTATTAATATTATAATTCTTATTATTAATTAGCACAATGATATATTTATCCGCAGTGCTTCGTCGATATTAATCTTCAACGGTTCTTCCGCACTATTCACTTTATCAACCACGTCACGTAAGTTGCTTCCACCGTGATTTCCCGCCATTTTCTCGTTACGTTCCTTTCAATTCGCTTAAATTTATTATAATCATCATCACCCGTGAGTCCGAAGTGATGTGATATAAATATAATATGCAATAATGATTTTTTGCCTACACCATCTCTAGTCGTATGTCAATCTGGTCTTCTTGATATATATAATGAAGGAGTGGAACCATTCAGTCTGTCTATAGGTTCTATTAGGGGAACCATCATTGGTTCGTACATCATCTCAGACAGCACGTGACCTTGCCGTACGTAACGCTGAGATAGAGATGTCATTTTGGGCAAATGGTACGCTCGCTAACATATCATCGGCAAAATCAAATGTAGCTTCCTCTTTTCATCAAATTCCTGCTCAGTTGTCACAATGAGGAACACAACTTAACTCATTTTCGAAGTAAAATTTATCTTATTTTAGTGTCTACGTGTGGAAGGTTAGATCTTGTAGTTGGCATTAATCTTAACTCACCAATAAATAAATAATCGGTGAAATTTCGGTAAACAAATAATCAAAGCATGATAAATCAGCGGCGACCTGATTCTTCTTTCTTTTTGGTTTTACTTCTCTGGATTGTTGTTGAATTTTTATTTCCTGTCCACCCTTACATTGTGCCGACGATAGAGCCATGTTTATTTTTGCGTTGTTGTTGCTATTAATAGCTCTATTATTACCTTATAAATCGTCAAAAAAAATGCCAACTTTTTTCCTGTCACTGTCAGTTGACGTAGGGTAACACAGATAGAAAGGACAAATTTGCAGCACCAAATCACCCAACAGTAGATTAACATTAAAAGCAAGCATAGGTTTTTACTTTTATCTAAGTTAGGGACTTTGGCTGAGCTCTTCGTTATAACGGTTTGAAACACAAACAAAGAAAGAGAAATCGTTGTGTTCCAATAGAAAGCGCAAATTTGATCAAAAAGATCGAAGAAGTCTATCACTTATAAATCGGCAGGAAAGTAATAGTGACACGTTAGTGACGAGTGAAAAGCACCGATTTCCTTTTTGTTTCATGTTCCACTGCATTGTTTTTATCTTCCGTGTCCTCACTTAGGTTCATTACCGCTCAGCTCGCGCTCTATTCTTATTTCACTAAAGGTCACCCTCATATTGAGCAACAGGACACCGGATCCGACGGGTCCTTTAAAGACGTGCACACGTGGGGCGTGGCTTTTGACCCCAAAAGTCGATGGCCTCGTCACTGATCGCCCGAACGACCTGTACGTGCAAGGCGGCCAAAGTTAACTAGCATGGCACATGATTACATTACAGTTTTACCTTCTTCTCCGTCTCCAATCGAACGCTGTTTAATTGTATAGGTGGATGTAGTTGCGGCTTTTGCACACAATCGACTGTTCGCCTGCCGTTTCATTTGGTTCGTCATTGTTGTGTTTTCCCTGCAGGAAGCAGTGCAACTGCTGGCAGTTGCCACTGCTCATGATGGACGACCGGCCGGCCGGCCGGATGATGGAGACTTGAAAGTGTCTATAGTTTTTTTTATCAAGAAGATGCGTCTGTACTATAGAGTTCTACTAAATAGTTGTAATAGCGGTAAAGTGAATAATGTAACGTCAAGTACGAAACGGAGTTAGGTACTATACGAACATTAGAGGAACTGTTGTTTTCGTAGAGGCTTTCGCCAATCTGCTATGACCAAAAAGACAGATGAACTACACAGGTCAGATAGTTATATACTTCCCTTCATACGTCTGTACATAGAGCTAGGTCCGCGAAGAATTACGAATTTTTATAAGTTCTGCTGTTTTCACCTCGATGAGTTGAGTGGTAGATTTGGTAAGCGCAACCAATTGCAGAATCTGCGATTTCGGTAATTTAAGAACAAAAAAAATTCAACATACCTTAACTCAATCAATGTGAAGAAGCAGTCTCGCACTATATGTAATATATATTTCCACCCTATACTTCTAGCCTGATACACATCTATAACAAGAGTGACTATCAGCCATCAAAATCATGTATTAGAACCAGATACAGTCTGATCTTGTATTGGACAAATGGTGTCGTTTTTTTTTTTGATTAATTATAATGAGCCTGTCGGCAAGTATTAGAATCATTATCATAGAAAATAAAGCCAAACGATAGTGACCCATACATAGTAATTGGGATCCGCCTTTTAATGTTGTGCACCAAGAAATCGTCAGATTTTTGCTTGTTTTTCACTTCATTTGGTCAACGATCAGTTAACTTAAATTTCAAAGGTATCTACATAAATCTATTTGACTCTAATTAACAGTACTAGCAGTAGTAATAGTAGTGATCGAAAGAGCGAGTTCTAAAACAGCGATGAGAAACTGTCCCTTCATCATAATCTACCTCACATGTCACTCACGAAACGCAGATCTTTCGCCATCAAACGCTCGCACGACGTCAAAATACGTTGCTACGTAACAGTATTCTCAGCCCTATTCCTTACAGACGGCGCGCATCTTATAGCCATCGACCTAGAAACCTTTTAACTCGCTTGTGGATTTATATCTATCAAAAATGGGCTGCTTCTAGTTATTATTATCGCAATTACTAGTCAGTTTATTACGTTTACCTTTCAGATACTCGTCCCTTATGTTGTTAATATTACTGTCGGTATAATTACCGTCATTGCGTTTATGTATATGTAAACATGTATATATATATATATATATATATATCGATATATATATATATATATATATATGTGTGTGTGTGTGTAAGTAAATGTAATGTCAAATGTTGTCGGACGCACGAGAAACGAAATTCTTCTTAAGTGATAGATAAGACCTTTCTGTAGACGTCTCTTTCTCCTTTTCATATACCAGTCGACCTTTTTTAAGATAATGGCATAGAAAATGAGTCTGTGCTTTACGTTGTCTACTTCCATGGACAGAGTGTGGAAAGAGTTCCCTTGGCCTACCTGCATGCTCTAGCCCGAATATACACCCCCGTATCTCAGAAGTACCCAATGCTATTAAGCGCTTCGTTGGCACGCCAGCGCGAGCCGCCACAACACTCGTACATGATGTCCTCCCAAAGAATAGTCCGAATGGTAAGAATCTCCCGCAATACTGCTATCCGTTCAATCGAATTGTATTGTTTTTTCTGTTATCCTGACGCTGTTGCCTAACGATCAACCCGATCCCTAGTGGCTTGCCACGTTTGTGCTAGATCTAACCTAGTAGCATGCAAACGCTACACCCTTGTAGAGCAGTATCGCTATCGTCTGCTCGATAATATCACCTTTTCCGCCGTACTTTCGCTACTAGCTATGGACGCCCACGGATGGCAAGTATCGATTTCAACCTCAGTTCAATCGGACGGCATCTATCTGTTGTAGTGTGCTCCTTTCTTTACGCGCACTCTACCTTCGATCATTCAGTAATGAGTGATAGTAATAATGATTACGATGAAAGCCATCATTATCATCAGCATTCGCTAATTAGAGGCGATTTAATCAGCCCGCTAAGTCCACAGGATTCTTACCAATGCTTTCTTTTTATTAGGATTTATTATCTATATACGTATTGTTTATCTGTATATAGCGGATTGATGTCTGCATTATTGATTCGCTGTCCTTCTAATTAATATAATATCACTCTCTAGCTCTTGGACGATTCCCGACTCATTCGAAGCCTTCAGTTGAATAATGCAATCGATGATGAAGGATATTGCTTGCCCAATATGTACAAGTTATTTAGCAGATTCCGTCGTTTAATAGTTGCTGCCCTTGCAGCGACGCTTATAGTTATAAAAGTTCCGTTTTTTTTCCGCAGGTCCCCGTTCCGACCTCGCGCCAGTACTTCACCAGAAGCAGATTCTGCAGGAAGCTGCTTATCTATAATATTCTGGCTATTCATCATCCAGGATGAAAACGTGTTGAAAATACCTCACTCTATCAATAAATGAACAATCTAATACGTAGTATCAATATGATCATTAAATAAATAGTGAGCCGTTGATGAACGTGACAATTCTATCATTGATGCCTGTTGATTGACGGAAAACTTTTCGTGGTATTTCATATATATATAAAGGTAATTACTATCGTAGTTGTTTTCAGTTATGAAGACTCTCTTCATTAATTCTTTTTACATTCGTTACTGTCATTTTTCATTGTCTTATCATATTACAAACAGTCAAGCAATACAGCGGTCGCAATTATGGTACAGGTTCGATATGTTTGGCTGGTGGGCTTCAGTATAAATGTTTCTCATTCGAAGTAACGTAGACTCTTCGAAAGTCTCGTTAGGGTTAGCGGCATCGACACTGACCCGAAGACTGATGCCTCCCGTTGTGTAAGCTCTTGTTTCGTTCTCCTGCTATCTTCACTCACTGTAAATAGTATACATATAGGATCTTCATAATAATAGTAGTAAAACTGTTGTTGAAATTCATTACTTACAGTCTAATTATATGATAGTTAGATGATCGAGCTTGAACCTCACTTTCAGTATTAATAGTAATAGTGTTTGGACAAGTCAATTCTGCACCGATCCGGTTATTTTAGATGGCGTGCTTGTTAAACGCTGCCCTCGGCCTGCTTCCATTCGCTAAATAATGTCTATTGCGCTTGTTGGATTTAGGCGTCGCTGTACTCCGCTTGCTCATCTCTTAACCTCTAATAGGTAACTGTCCATTAATGCGTACAGGTAAGTGTGTGTGTGTGTGTGTGTGTGTGTGTGTGTCTGTGTGTGTGTGTGTGTGTGTGTGTGTGTGTGTGTGTGTGTGTGTGTGTGTGTGTGTGTGTGTGTGTGTGTGTGTGTGTGTGTGTGTGTGTGTGTGTGTGTGTGTGTGTGTGTG